>NC_091065.1:114065907-114369261 GCF_000393655.2 Nicotiana sylvestris
AAGCCAATTCAAATACCCTCTAACTGCTAAAAGACATCCAATCCAATAGACTCAATTCATCCAAAGCAGGCTGGAATATCAATATAAACCAAATTCCAATAACCAATAAAACTACTCAAATCTTAGATAACTAAGATGTGTAGACTTGTATTTGAAAAAACATACTCCTTCCGTTCCAATTTATGTGAACCTGTTTGACTTGACACACAGTTTAAGAAAAAATAAGACTTTTGGAATTTATGGTTCTAAACAAGTCAAAAAGGGGCCCAGATTATTTGTGTAGTTATAAAAGTTTTTTCATTAATGGTAGAGTTATAAGTTTAAGCTAAATTATTTTCAAATTTAGAAAGTGGTCATTCTTTTTGAAACGGACCAAAAATGAAAGAAGTTCACGTAAATCGGAACGGATGTTGATACCCAATTTTTCCCATAATATTTTCAAAACTATGCCTTGGCACCAATTAGTATTTTTCATACAATTTCTGCATTTTTAAAATATTTTAATTAATTTATCCCAGCATTTTATTTATAAAACAATCACTGATTGCATCACAAAATAGTTTTATAATAATTTTTGTGGCTTAATTTATCATTTGCATTTATATTAAATTTCAATTATTGCACAAATAGCCACATGGTATATTTTAGGATGCAATTGCTATTACTTTGCGATTATAGCCTATGCATGTATTATTACATTATTTTTACCGAAACATAGGATTTTATCTTTTTTAAATATTAAGTAATTACTTTAAAACATTTTCATGCATGAAAATTATTTTTATATTTTATTAACCATTTTATAAAATTATTTTAGCAATTAATTACGTATTTAACAAATAACCCCTTTTTATTTTGGACCTAGCCTATTAAATTAGCCCAATTTTAACCCCCCTCCCCCCAAATCCCAATCGGGCCCAAAACTTACCCAACCCAAATCTATAACACCCAACCCGACCCCAAATCCTTTCAATCTTGGCCGTTGATCACAGAGATCAACGACCACCATTACCCCTTACCTTTTTTAGTTCCAAACGAACCCCCAAACCCGACCATTCTCACCCAAACAGCCGCCCTGAAACCCCCTTCCTCTCCAATGCTCCCAAAACCTAACCCTAATCCACCCTCGCCATCACTGATCTATGGCCATCCATGGTGGTTTCTCACCACCCCAGGCCTCTAATGGCCTCTCCTGTACTGGTATCACCATCCCTAGGGTCCTCAAGGGACCAAGGTTAGTTTGCTTATGCCTTTGGTCTTTGATCGCCTGTTTCAGGTTGTTCCGGTTCGATTTTGAGTAAGATCTTCCTATGTCGCCTTAAATATATGGATTTCTAAGATTGCTTCTTCACCTCTGTGTTGTTCTTCTCGAAACCCTAATTTTTGTCCTTTGAACTTCTCAGATCTGTGCATGATCTGAGATAGATCGAACCTATTTCGTATGATTTTTACAAGAACCTTCTGATTTTCAAATGATTTTCCATTTTTTCTAAACTAGGGTTTTCCGAAAATTTCTTTCTCCAAAACGTTTGATAATTTTGAGTGTTTAATCTTCTGTTTCTTATGTGTTTTAACCGATTTCGTAAGGTTTGTTTTAACCCCAACTCGTTTATGCTAAAAACCCTAAATTTTTCAATATTTTGTTTGGCTTCTGAGTTACTACCGACTTTGTCTTATGCTTTGGTTCCTGTGATTTTTCTTTAGCCTAATTAGATGTCTCGTGATTTTTATCCTAATATGCCTCTACTAAGGTTCTTGGTTCGACTCCATACTGATTCTATGTGTCTATATATATTTTTTGCCTATTCATGGTAAACCTATATTTTCACCCTTAAATCAGTGTTGATTTGAATTCTTGATTTATCAATCTGTTTCATGACTATTCCTTTCTTGCCTTATTTGAAATTGTCTGCGATACTTGCTGACTCTTTGCATGATTCTTTCCTTAATTAGACCCTTGACTCTGATTTGAACCGCTTGCCTTAATTAGTTCCGATCATTACCGTTGGTTGATTTTCCTTAATTAAAGGAGAAAAACTATGCTGAATCCTTGTGTGATTGATTCTGAAATACCTTAATTGCTGATTGATGATTACTTTACCTTATTTACTCTACTCTCGAGCTATTATATAAACTCTCTTATTTTAACTTCTTAGGCACGAACACTAGTTCCTCCACACTCTCACACTCTCAGAAGCTCTCTATTCTCTTATGTTACTTGTAATTCTCACTAATCCAGCCGGCTGTAAGTCAAGACTGGCTATTTGCACTATTTCTACTCTATACTCTGTATTCTCTCCTTAACTGGTATGTCCTGATTCAATTCACATTCCAAAACTATGTGTTTTCTTTGATCCTGCAGTTCATCAGTTCTGATTTCCAGTTCTACTTGCTATTCTACTGTCATATGCTCAATGTGTAGCTAGCATGTTTAGATTATACTGCCTAATTACTGTATCACTCAGCATGTTTAAGTTTGTTCTATTAAAAGCTATAACTAGTATACTGTTTAGTATGCCCAATCCTGCTTTAGATAATTGTATGAATCCTATTTGTTCACTAGTATATCCAAGTTGCATTGTTTGTTTACTGTCTCACCCAACATGTCTAAATTCTGTTTGTTCTATGTGTATTTCTAAAACTTTGAATGCTTCATGAAATGCTTGTGTAGTTTGTTCATCTAAGTCTTACCTGCTCTACTTCACTAATGAAATCCTGTTAAGACATTTAACCCTTTCAAAGGTACTCTAGTTGTGTGTATTGGTCATGTCTAAGACCTATGTGTTCTCAATATATTTTCGTAACTAACTTGTCAATTCCACAACTTCTTGAGGAATCTATGTATTTGTTTGCTATCACTAAGGTGTATTCTAAATGTCCCCTACCCCTTTCTCATTGTGTGAAGTCTGTTTGCCAAAGTGTTTTCTGAAGCTGTTTTGGGACTGGTTTTCTAATTTTAAGATGTTCTTTTTCATGCTTTTCCAACTATTGTTTTACTCAAACTGGTACTGGTTTTCAAAAAATCTTCTCACCCCTAAGACCCTTCTCTACACAATTAAAATTGTGCACTCTCACTTACTCTTAGTTCATTAAGTCTTGCCCCTTTGGTATGTGTACTGCTTAGAGGCCCCTGAGATCTCTCTGAACTCTGGCATATCAGGGCTGACACTTCCACACTGCACATAAATCAGCCCTTATTTGAGAAAGGTCTGGGTGTGAGCACTGCCCAGGATCCTTGAGGTCCTTAGGGAACTCTAACATACCTAGACATGAAATTGGCTGTCACGACCCATTTCCAAAATAGGTCATGATGGCACCCAACACCATTGTCAGGAAAGCTAACACGGAAGTATTAGTAGATTCTCATTTTATCTACCCAATTTGGTTACAACGTTTCTAAATTTGCAATTTAGATCAGGTAATGATAAGCAATGTTTAATAATAATTATACAACCCAAAAGAACTGTCTACTAATGTGTGTGCCAAGACCTGGTGTCACAAGCTGTGGGCAACTAGTAGAGTACACAATAGAACTACACTATCCTACTATCCGAAACAGAATAGACAGCAAAATTATACATAAGAAAGACTTCTTCAGGATGCTGAATGGCATGGGAGGGAAGTAGCTCACCGTAGAAGTCTCGAGTTCGCCCCGGGATACGCACCAGACTGATAGCCAGATACACCTGCCTCAGATACTGTACAATTAATTATAGAAGTATAGTATGAGTACATAAACAATATGTACCCCGTAAGTATCCCGTCTAATCTCGAAGAAGTAGAGACGAGAGGTCGACTTGATACTCACTAGGGTCAAATAATATGGGAAGGAATCTGTAATAAGCATGGATAGCACAGTTTTTTGAAATTTTAAGACAAGGATTAACAATTCTTTTTCCAAATAATATCCTAGGTACCCATCTACGTTTCAAAGCATATATGAAGTTCAGTCCACAGAGAAATACTAAGTAAAACATGCGCAAGCAATACCGAGGAACGTACGGCACGATCCAACATAAAAGTAAATTGTGCACTGCCGAGGGTCGAATGGCTCGAACCATAGATGCATCTATTACCCCGCTCGCGAATCGTACATGCGACGCAGTCAAATTTAAACAAACACAACACTCAGTCAATCAAGAATTCATCAAGGAGCAGTTATCCAAGGAAAAGTCAATTCTCTTTTAACAATTCAAGAAAAATGGAGTTTAATCTTCTTAGAAATTCATTCGCTCATTCGATGTGGTTTAAGCAATTCAAATTGTCAATAATATTACAATATTCCAAGTATAGCATGCTTGTGGGTCCTAGACTACCCGGACTTAACATAATAGTAGCTACGCATGAACCCTCGTCACCTAGTGCGTACGTAGCCCCCGCATATAATGGCAATTAATTCAATTATTACACCTATGAGGACAATTCCCTCTTACAAGGTTAGAAAGGAGACTCACCTCGCTCCAAAGTGCACTTCCAATACCAAGAACGAGTCCAAGACCTCAACTCGGAGCCGAACAATCCCAAACTAGTTAAATGAAGTAAGAACTAATCAATATAGGCTCACAAGATCAAATTCTAGCTATTTAAGCAATTTCCCCACCATTAGCACGAGTTTCCTAAATTCCGACCCCAGGCCCATGTACCCGGATTCCGAGATTTTTCGAAGGAAATGGTTCTCTACAACCTAAGGATCAATAATATATGATTTCTAGTTCATTTCATAACAATTTTCGTGGTTAAATCTAAGTTTTATTAAAATCCTAGGTCTTGCTCTAACCCTTTGATTTTACCTAATTTTTAATGTTTAATCTACCTAATATGTAAGTATTTAACCTAAAGTTGGGTGGAATAAACTTACCTCACAATGCTAAGTGAAGACCTTCTCTCAAAAGCTCCCAAATCGCCCAAAGGAAGAGTGTATATGTGATAAAAAATGGCCTTGAACTCGTATTAAATGAACCACAGTGCCCAGCGATTTCCGCATCTACGGTCAGGGGACCGCATCTGCGAGAGTGTGACCGCATCTACGGAAAGGGAAGGGAAAGCTGGGACAGCATCTGCGGTTTCGTGGCCTGGCCACCTGGGCCGCTTCTGCGATGGAAGGGCCGCACCTTCGGTCCCGCATCTTCGGTCCAAGAACAGTATATGCGGTTATGGCAGAAGCAGCAACCTTCAGCCCTTTATTAAGTTTTCCACTTCACTCGAGCCTCATCCGATTGAAGCTCGGGGCTCTTGGGCCCCGCCCGAACATACCGACAAGTCTGAAATCACGAGACGGACCTACTCGAACCCTCGGAACACCCGAAACAACGCTAAATCTTGGATTCACCCCCTAAAACCAATTGAATCAAACTTATGAACTTCAAATTCTTAATTTCCCTTTAACGGTCCAAAACGCCCTTAAACTACTCGGATTGACACCAAATTTTACGGGCAAGTCTTAAATGATGTTTCGGACCTGTACCAGACTTCGAAACCAAAATACGAACCCGATACCTAGGAAATCAATGATTACTTAGTTTCTTTAATTCTTTAAAACTTCAAATTAACAGTTTCTAATAAAAAATTCATTACTCGGGCTAGGGACCTCGGAATTCGATTCTGGACATACGCCCAGGTCCCATATTTTTCCACGGACCCTCCGGGACCGTCAAATCACGAATCCGGGTCCGGTTTCTCAAAATGTTGACCAAAGTCAAACTTGGTCTTTTAAGAGAATCCTAAAGAATCAAATGGACATATTTCACTCAAAGCTCTTCCAATTCCCAAACCAACCGCCCCCGCAAGTCGTAAGTTAGCTAAAGCAAGCACGAGAAGTTTTATTTTAAGGGAACGAGGTTCTAAAAGGGAAAACGACCGGTCGGGTCGTTACATTCTCCACCTCTTAACCAAACGTTCGTCCTAGAACGGACATAGAAAGGTACCTAAACTGCTGAATAAATGGGAATATCTGCTCCGCATGTCCTCCTCGGACTACCAGGTCGCCTCCTCGAATGGTTGGCCCCTCCACTGGACTCTTACCGCAGAAATCCTCTTGGACCTCAACAGGCAATCCTGCCTATCAATAATGGCAACTGGATCCTCCTCATAACCCAAACTCTCATCCAACTGAATAGTACTGAAGTCCAACACATGGGATAGGTCAGAGTGATACTTCCGAAGCATCGATACATGAAAAACTGGATGAACTCCCGATAAACTGGGGGGTAAAGCAAGCTTATAGACAACCTCCCCAACTCGTCTCAACACCTCGAAGGGACCAATAAACCTTGGATCAACTTGCCATTCTTCCCGAACCTCATAATGCCTTTCATTGGCGAGACTTTCAAGAAAACCTTCTCGCCAACCATAAATGATACGTCACGCGCCTTCTGATCCGCGTAACTTTTTTGTCTGGGCTGATCTGTGTGAAGCCTCTCCTGAATCAACTTCACCTTATCCAAGGCATCCTGTACCAAGTCTGTACCATACAACTTGGCCTCACCAGGCTCGAACCACCCGATAGGAGAACAACAACGACTACCATATAAAGCCTCATATGGAGCCATCTCAATGCTGGACTGATAGCTATTGTTATATGCAAACTCCGCCAAGGGCAAGAGCTGATCCCATTGCCCTCCAAAGTCAATCACACATGCTCTAAGCATATCCTCTAAAATCTAAACTGTCCGCTCTGACTGACCGTCAGTCTGAGGATGGAATGCTGTGCTAAGCTCTACACGGGTCCCCAACTCACTCTGAACGGCCCTCTAGAAATGGGAAGTGAACTGAGGGACTCTGTCTGATATGATGGACACAGGCAGCCCGTGCAACCGAACTATCTCCCGAATGTAGATATGAGCATACCTCTCTGCTGTATAAGTAGTCTCCACTTGAATGAAGTGAGCCGACTTGGTCAACCTATCCACAATGCCCCATACTGAATTATACTTCTGCAAGGTCCGCGGCAACCCAACTACGAAATCCATGGTGATGCGCTCCCACTTTCACTCTGGAATGGGCATCTACTGAAGTAGGCCACCCGGCCTCTGGTGTTCATACTTGACCTGCTGGCAATTCAGACATCTAGCTACATATTCTACTATGTCCTTCTTCATTCTCCGCCACCAATAATGCTACCTCAAGTCACGATACATCTTCGTGGCACCGGATGAATGAAATACCGTGAACTGTGGGCCTCCTCTAGAATCTTCTCCCTCAGACCATCAACATTAGGAACACATAGACGACCATGGAGTCTCAAAACACCATCCTCGCCAATAGAAACCTCCTTGGAACCTTCCTAAAGCACCGTCTCTCTAAGAACCACCAAGTGTGGATCATCAAACTGTCGGGCCTTGATCAGCCCCAATAATGAAGATTGGGCAACAACACATGCTAGAACTCGGCTGGACTCTGAAATGTCTAACCTCACAAGTCTGTTAGCCAAGGACTGAATGTCCAAGGATAGTGGCCTTTCCGCTGCTGGAATGAATGCCAAGCTACCCATACTCTCCGCCTTTCTGCTCAAAGCATCCACGACCACATTCGCCTTGCTCGGGTGATAAAGAATGGTGATGTTATAATCCTTCAGTATCTCAAGCCACCTACACTGCCTCAAATTAAGATCCCTCTACTTTAATATATGTTGCAAGCTGCGATGATCGGTATAAACCTCGCATGACACCCCATACAGATAATGCCTCCATATCTTAAGAGCATGAACAATCGCGGCCAATTCTAGATCATGCACATGATAATTCTTCTCATGAACCTTCAGCTGACGCGAAGCATATGCAATAACTCGCCCCTCCTGCATCAATACACATCCCAAACCAATGCGTTAAGCGTCGCAATATACGGTATACATCCCCGAACCAGAAGGCAACACAAGAACCGGTGCTATAGTCAAGGCTGTCTCGAGCTTCTGAAAGCTCTCCTCACAATCATCGGACCAATGGAAAGGAGCACCCTTCTGGGTCAATCTAGTCAAAGGTGATGCAATAGATGAAAAGCCCTGCACGAATCGCCGGTAGTAACCTGCTAACCCCAGGAAACTCCTAATCTCGGTCACTAAGGTAGGACGTGGCTAACTCTGAACTGCTTTAATCTTCTTGGGATCCACCTTAATACCCTCTCCGGACACAATATGACCCAAGAATGCCACTGACTCCAGCCAAAACTCACACTTGGAGAACTTAGCATATAGCTTCTGCTCTCGCAAGGTCTGAAGCACTACTCTCAAATGCTGCTCGTGCTCCCCCAGGCTACGTGAGTATATCAAGATGTCGTCAATGAAGACAATGACAAACGAATCAATATAAGGCCTGAATACCCTGTTCATCAAATCCATAAATGCTGTTGGGGCATTAGTCAAGCCAAAGGACATCACCAAAAACTCATAGTGGCCATATCTAGTCCAGAACGCAGTCTTCGGAACATTCGAGTCCTGGATCTTTAGCTGATGATATCCCGAACTTAGGTCTATCTTAGAGAACACCCTAGCACCCTGCAACTGGTTGAACAAATAATCAATATGAGGCAACAGATACTTGTTCTTGATGGTGACTTTGTTCAACTGGCGGTAATCAATGCACATCCGCATAGTCCCATCCTTCTTCTTCACAAATAACACTGGTGCACCCCAAGGCGATGCACTAGGCCTAACAAACCCCTTCGCCAACAACTCCTCAAGCTACTCCTTCAATTTCTTCAACTCCTTAGGAGCCATACGGTATGGTGGAATAGATATAGGCTGGATGCCTGGAGCCAAATCAATACAGAAATCAATGATCTGGAGGCATACTAGGAAGATCAGAAGGAAAAACATTGGCAAACTCTCGAACCACTGGAACTGAATCAATCGTCAGAGACTCTACAGTGATGTCTCGAACATAAGCTAGATAAGCCAAACACCCTTTCTCGACCATATGCCGAGCCTTCAAGAAAGAAATAACCCGACTAGGTGTATCAACTATGGAACCCTTCCACTCTAACCTCGGCAACCCTGGAATCACTAGTTAAACACTCTTGGCATGGCAATCTAGGACAACGCGATATGGAGACAACCAATCCATGCCCAGGATGACCTAAAAATCGATCATATCAAGCAATAGAAGATCTGCTCTAGTCTTGAAACCACAAAATGTGACCACACAGGACCAGTAGATCCGATCCACAACCACAAAATCACCAACTAGCGTAGACATATAAATAGGAGTGCCCAAGGGATCAGGAGAAATAACTAGGAAATGAGCAAACAGAGATGATACATATGAATAGGTAGACCCTGGATCAAACAATACCGAAGCATCCCTACCACTGACAGAAATAATACCTATGATGACGGCATCTGAGGCCAATGCATCTGGCCTGGCCGGAAGGGCATAGAACCTGGCTGGAGCACCGGCTGGCTGGCCTCCACCTGACTGGACAATAGCTGGCTGACCTCTCCCTGCCTGACCTCCACCTCTAGGACGACCTCTACCAGCCTACCCTCCACCTCTAGGTGGCGGGGCAGTAGGTGCTGAAATAATAGGCTGCTGACCCTACTGTACTGCCTTTGCCCCGAAGCCTGGGGCAGGTCCTCTTCATGTGACCCAGATCTCCACACTCATAGCATACTCTCGGTACCATAGCCTGCTGCCCTGAAGTCTGAGCCTGTTGACCCAAATACCCACTGTAAGAACCCTATATGGCTGGTGGGCGATATGAACTCTCTGGCACAGCACTGAAGTGAGCACTAGAAGAATCCTGATGACCAGAATACCTGCCGGAGGAACCCTGAATAGCTGGTGGGCGGTAAGAATTCTCTAGCATCGCACTAAGATAAGGTCTCACTGGAGCACCTGGGGGAGGGGGTGGTGGTGCTGAATACGGGTGCCTGCTGGGCTGAGCCCTTATGAAGTAACCTCTTCCCCTAGCTGGGGAACCTCTGAACTCCCCCAAAAATTAGGCCCTCCTGTCCTGCTGAATCTGCTCTCTACCCCTTTGGCGATATCCCTCAATCCTGCGAGCAATCTCTACCACTAGCTGGTACTCAGTACCCATCTCCACCTCTCAAGCAATGCCAGATCAAATACTGGGGGGCAACCCCACAACAAATCTCCGCACTCTCTCTGTATTTGTGGAAAGTATCATGAGTGTATGGCGAGACAACTCAGAGAACCTCGCCTCATAATCGGTCACAGACATCTATCCCTGCTCAAGATGCTCAAACTGATACCGCAGTTCTTCCCTCTCAGAGGGTGGAATGTACCTATCCAGGAATAACTGTGCGAACTGACTCCAAGTGAGGGGAGGGGAACCTGCTGGCCTACCAAGAACATAGGGCTGCCACCATCTACGAGCCTACCCTCCAGCTGAAAAGTGGTGAAGTCAACTCCATGTGACTCCAATATCCTCATGTCGTGCAATCTGTCCCTGCACCTGTCGATGAAGTCTTGGGCATCCTCATGTCACTCACCCCCGAAGATAGGAGGGTGAAGTCTAGTCCATCTATCCAATAGCTTTTGCGGGTCACCATCCACAGCTGGTCTGGGATATGGCACCACTGTGGCAACTAGCTGGGCCCCATCTGCGGGTAGTGCACCCGGAGTCTGATACACAGCAGCTGTATGACCAGGAACCTGAGCAGTAGAGGTCTGTGCTCCCCCTCCTGCCTGTGATGTAGCTGGATCTGCTGGAAATAAGCCAGCCTGAGTCATAGAATCCATGAACCGCAGTATACGACCCATGACCTCTTGGAATCCCGGTGCTGTCATAAAGTCTACCGGGGTAGGCTCAACTGCGGGCACCTCGCCCTGCTTCTTGATAATAGGATCTCCCGCGGGATCTGCTGGTGGTGCTACTGAGATAACTCTAGGATGCTGTCGTACCCTACCACGAGCCGGTGCCCTCCCCCGGCCTTTGCCTCGGCCTCTAGCAACGTGGGGAGCAGCTCCTCCTGGGTCTGGAACATCAGCCGCGTGTGTTCTCACCATCTGTGAGAGAATAGAAGAGGGAAATTTAGTATACCAACCACTGCACGATAGGAAATGAATAAAGAGTAGCCTTTCCTAATACCATATAGCCTCTCGAAGATAAATACATACGTCTTCGTACCGATCTACAAGACTCTATTAGGTTTGCCCATGACTTGTGAGACCTACGTGAACCTAGTGCTCTGATACCATGTTGTCACGACCCATTTCCAAAATAGGTCATGATGGCGCCCAACACCATTGTCAGGCAAGCCAACGTGGAAGTATTAGTAGATTCTCATTTTATCTACCCAATGTGGTTACAACGTTTCTAAATTTTCAATTTAGATCAGGTGATGATAAGTAGTGTTTAACCCAAAAGAACTATCTACTAATGTGTGTGCCAAGACCTGGTGTCACAAGCTGTGGGCAACTAGTAGAGTACACAACAGAACTACACTATCCTACTATTCGAAACAGAATAGACAACAAAATTATACATAACAAAGACTTCTTCAGGCTGCTGAACGGCATAGGAGGGAAGCAGCTCACCTTAGATGTCTCGAGTTCGCCCCGGGATACGCACCAGACTGATAGCCAGATACACCTGCCTCAGATCCTGTACAATTAAGTACAGAAGTGTAGTATGAGTACATAAACAATATGTACCCCGTAAGTATCCCGTCTAATCTAGAAGAAGTAAAGACGAAAGGTCGACTTGATACTCACTAGGGTCAAATAATATGGGAAGGAATCTGTAATAAGCATGGATAACACAGTTTATTAAAATTTTAAGACAAGGATTAGCAATTCTTTTTCCAAATAATATCCTAGGTATCCATCTACATTTCAAGGCATATATGAAGTTCAGTCCACAGAGAAATACTAAGTAAAACATGCGCAAGCAATACCGAGGAACGTACGGCACGATCTAACATAAAAGTAAATTGTGCACTGCCGAGGGTCGAACGGCTCGAACCATAGATGCATCTATTACCCCGTTCGCGAATCGTACATACGACGTGGTCAAATTTAAACAAACACAACACTCAGTCAATCAAGAATTCATCAAGGAGCAGTTATCTAAGGAAAAGTCAATTCTCTTTTAACAATTCAAGAAAAATGGAGTTTAATCTTCTTAGAAATTCATTCGCTCATTCTATGTGGTTTAAGCAATTCAAATTGTCAATAATTTTACAATATTCCAAGTATAGCATGCTTATGGGTCTTAGACTACCCGGACTTAAGATAATAGTAGCTACGCACGGACCCTCGTCACCTAGTGCGTATGTAGCCCCCGCATATAATGACAATTAATTCAATTATTACACCTATGGGGACAATTCCCTCTTACAAGGTTAGAAAGGAGACTCACCTCGCTCCAAAGTGCACTTCCAATACCAAGAACGAGTCCAAGCCCTCAACTCGGAGCTGAACAATCCCAAACTAGTTAAATGAAGTAAGAACTAATCAATATAGGCTCACAAGATCGAATTCTAGCTATTTAAGAAATTTCCCAACCATTAGCTCGAGTTTCCTAAATTCTAACCCCGGGCCCATGTGCCCGGATTCCGAGATTTTTCGAAGGAAATGGTTCTGTACTATCTAAGGGTCAATAATATATGATTTCTAGTTCATTTCATAACAATTTTCGTGGTTAAATCTAAGTTTTACTAAAACCCCAGGTCTTGCTCTAACCCTTTGATTTTACCTAATTTTTAATGTTTAATCTACCTAATATGTAAGTATTTAACCTAAATATGGGTGGAATAAACTTACCTCACAATGCTAAGTGAAGACCTTCTCTCAAAAGCTCCCAAATCGCCCAAAGGAAGAGTGTATATGTGATAAAAATGGCCTTGAACTCGTATTAAATGAACCTCAGTGCCCAGCGATTTCTGCATCTACGGTCAGGGGACCGCATCTGCGAGAGTGTGACCGCATCTACGGAAAGGGAAGGGAAAGCTGGGACCGCATCTGCGGTCTCACGATCGCATCTGCGGAGCTGCATCTGCGGTTTTGTGGCCTGGCCACCTAGGCCGCTTCTGCAATGGAAGGGCCGCACCTATGGTCCCGTATCTTCGGTCCAAGAACCGATGTGGTTATGACAGAAGCAACAACCTTCATCCCTTTATCAAATTTTCCACTTCACTCGAGCCTCGTCCGATTGAAGCTCAGGGCTCTCGGGCCCCGCCCAAACATACCGACGAGTCTGAAATCATGAGACGGACCTACTCGAACGCTCGGAATACCCGAAACAACGCTAAATCTAGGATTCACCCCCTAAAACCAATTGAATCAAACTTATGAACTTCATGTTCTTAATTTCCTTCTAACGGGCCAAAACGCCCTTAAACTACTCGGATTGACACCAAATTTTACGGGCAAGTCTTAAATGATGTTTTGGACCTGTACCAGGCTTCGAAACCAAAATACAAGCCCGATACCTAGGAAATCAATGATTACTTAGTTTCTTTAATTCTTTAAAACTGCAAATTAACAATTTCTAATAAAAAATTCATTGCTCGGGCTAGGGACCTCGGAATTCGATTCTGGACATACGCCCAGGTCCCATATTTTTCTACGGACTCTTCGGGACTGTCAAATCACGAATCCGGATCCGTTTTCTCAAAATATTGACCAAAGTCAAACTTGGTATTTTAAGAGAATCCTAAAGAATCAAATGGACATATTTCACTCAAAACTCTTCCAATTCCCGAACCAACCGCCCCCGCAAGTCGTAAGTTAGCTAAAGCAAGCACATGAAGTTTTATTTAGGGGAACAGGGTTCTAAAAGGCAAAACGACCGGTCGGGTCGTTACATTGGCTATGGAACTTTGGGTAATTGAGACTACTAAAGGTTTGGAAATTACTTTGGGCCTACTTTAGGCTCCCTATAGTTTAATGTATATTTATAATTATGTAATTCGTTCAATTCTTGTTTTATAATAATTAATTGTAAACAAATATTGGGGTGACTAGTGAAAAGAGATGGCAGTCGTATATTTTGGGTAAAGTTGGGTAGATAACATGCCTATAGGGTTTATTTTCATGTGCTGTGTTAGACAATACGCCTATAGGATTTCTTGGTTGAAATGAATTCTACTTGCTCCATGTCATATAATTAGATATCATGCCTATAGAGTGTAAAGTCACTGAGGTTCAGTTTCCATTACAACATGTATTCAAATTCATCTCCTTAAAGATCATGCCTATAGGATTTAAAATCAGCTTTAATAGAAAGCATGACTATAGGGATTTCGTTTTGGTCAAATAAATTCTTCTTGCTTCACATTACGTTTAATTAGAAATCATGCCTATAGGATCTAAAACAAGTATAGTTAGACCCAAAATCAGATTAACTTTAACTCATGTTTGTAGATTCTGAATTAGTTTAATTAACTAATCTATTCATTTCTTTAATAAGTTTTCAATGCTGCATTAATTAATGTTACTAGAGAGCATGCCTATAGGTTCCAAACTGCCCGTTGAAAATTGTTTACTATCTCATTGCATTTCTGATTAATGATTAGATACCATGCTTATAGGACATCACTATTATACGCCTAGGCAAACCTGTAGGGCGACTACAATTCTGCAACTGTAAATCTATGCTCTATTATCTGTGACTGCTCATATTCAACATGTCTAAAATTAGTAGGCAAGCTGAATAGGTTTTGACACTTTGGTCCAAATTCAGTACTGCATATTCTCTACTTACCTAGATATCCTGTTCTAGAGTTCCTCCTAAATATCTGAAAACCGTTATTTGAGACGTGCACTTACTTGT
Organism: Nicotiana sylvestris; assembly: GCF_000393655.2. Taxonomy (NCBI): domain Eukaryota; kingdom Viridiplantae; phylum Streptophyta; class Magnoliopsida; order Solanales; family Solanaceae; genus Nicotiana; species Nicotiana sylvestris. The sequence goes on from NC_091065.1 coordinate 114,080,638, forward strand.
TCTGTTTGTGGAGGTAAAATGTAAGCCTATAATTGTTCCCTCTTTAATGCAGTCCTAATTGTTTTTGGTTGACGCCTAGATTTTTCTCCTTTAAGTACCTTAGGATGGTTTAGAACCACCTAAATTAGAGGTCTTAAATACCTCCAGGGCCACAAGGAAGGGACAAGTAATGCACACATAGGATATCTTTCAAGGTTGCTAGAACGCTTTAGGCTATGACCAAGGGGAGGGAATTGGGTAATAAGGATATGATGACTACGCGCTAATGTCACGTGTAGCCCCTCATTGAGGAGTGATTACCGGGAATTGTGTGGGTATGATCCCTTAGGCTAACCAAACTAGGACCCCTCTTTCCCAACTCCCGTTGTTAAAATGAATTTACTTTTTTTTTTTTACATATGTGCAAATTGTTCAAACCTTTTCCCTTGTTTTCATTACTTGAATCATGCATGTACTTAGAATGTCAAAATATGCCTCTATTTGCGAGTATGTGTTAAAACTGTTTATTTGTAAAAAGACTAATTCACATAGTTTAAGTTCGGCCGGAACCCACAGTTGTGGACCATGAGGGGTGCCTAACACCTTCCCCTCAAGGTTATTTCGAGCCCTTACCCTAATCTCTGGTAATGCAAACTAGTTCATGAGTTAATTGCTCTAGGTGCCCTAACACACCATAATCCATTAGGTGGAGACTCTCCAGGTACCCAAATTCCCAAGAGGAAACGAATTATTTCCCCCATGAATATCGAAACCCGGACTTCCCCGTCAAAAGGGGAGAAAAGGGGGCGCGACAACATGGCGACTGTGCTGGGGATATTTAGGCTCTTACCATAACGAACTTATTTTTGTGAATTAGTCCAAGCATGCCTTATCCCGTACCCTTTCCCTTTTTGAATTTAACTGTCTATTTTCAAGCATTTATGATTTCTTTTCCTGAAACTGACTTGTCTCTTTGTTTTCTTTTTCAGTAATTGCTTTTCAATTTTTTCAATACTATATTTATTATTTTTCCTACGTGCAAATACCTGACAACATGTCATTTATTATTGCATAAATCATGCTCCACATCATATTCCACTCGTGCGTATCAAATCCTATAGCAACTCTTGATGAGTGGTTGCACTCTTCCAATTTATTACCCTTAAATACGGAAAGACTTATTTGCGGTAAAACTAGTCGATCAACGGTGCAGTCGACGGTTCCGTGCCTTTCCCCCTCAAGGTGTCCACTTTAGGGTACCCATCTAGACCCCATAGTAACCTTACTCTGATCATAATTGTGCATGCATCATGGTCAAATCTAGTCGGATTAATATGTTGTCCACATAATAATCCTTTAAGACGAGCCTTATCCAAAAGTTCACCAGGGTTTCCATAATCCCAACGATCACAATCACGTTCTGTGCATTAATTTTGAGAACTAAATGCCAATATGCTAAGCATGAATTTACAAATAGTCGAGTCTGGTGGGGGCAAAGGGCCTAACCTTTTTGTTTTGCAGAAAATGAGGCACGAGGTCCCCAGATTCGGCATGGTTAGCAACATTCTACCATTGCTACTAGATTGGTGGGAGGACTTTTCCTCATGTGACAAGAAACACGTAAGAAAGCACTTGGGCAATGTACCTTCTCTATTAGACATTCATCCAAACAACAGGTTGATTGAGGCTGCCACTTTGTTCTGGGACAGTGAAAGGGATGTTTTCCATTTTGGCGTCATAGAAATGACTCCCCTCCTAGAAGAAATTGGGGGACTGACTTGGGATAGCCCTGGGTTGTGGGTACCGGAGAACCGTATTGGTAAAGGGTTCCTAAAGATGTTGGGGTTGAAGAAAAATGCTGACTTGGAATGCTTGAAGAAATCCTACATACCCTTCGAGTACCTGTATGAGAGATATGGCCATAGCAAGTCCTACCGTACCTTCCATGACGAGCTTTCTATCACTTCTCTGGGACACATCCACCGCAGAGTGTTCATGTTCATTGTGTGCTTCTTGGTTCTGATAGTATTCCCAATGAAAAGGGAAAGTATCCATACCAGGTTGGCCATGGTCACCAAAACTTTGATGGAAGGGATCAATGGACAAACATACACTATAGTCCCCATGATCATAGCCGACATCTACAAGGCTCTGGAGCTCTGTCAAAGAGGGATTAAGAATTTCGAGGGTTGTAACCTGTTGCTGTAGTTGTGGTTATTAGAACATCTTCAAAGGGGTCACTATCTCCAAGAATTTCCGCGAAGGGCTTGGAACGACCATATTGCCTTCCATCACCCCAAGTAGATGACTTACATTCCGGACAGGTTTGCTCAGCCGGAAAGTGCCAAAGAGTGGGTAAAGTTATTCGACAATCTGACCGAGGAATAAGTGCAATGGATGTTTGAATGGTTCCCAACAGACGAATTCATCATCAGATACAGGGATACTCCACACTTGGTGCTGATTGGGTTGAGAGGGATATACCCTTATGTCCCTATCCGAGTTATGAGGCAAGCAGGCAGGAAACAAGTTGTACCCAGGATCTCCAAGATGAGCCATTTCAAAGCAGACTTTCAGGATGACGATATCCCTTACAAGTGCCAAGCTCAGCACATGTGGCACTGCAAGATCATTGTGGAAAAGAACACCATTGAGCCAGACAGGTACCATGCGAGGTGTGAACCTCTCTATCCAGCATGGTTAGAGGACAATCTGAAGGGAATGGTGAGGCCAGGAGCCGGTCGATGGAATAGGATCATAGACGAAGAAGTTGAAGCTCAAGTCAAATATAACAGGCTGTGCAAGAGGGTCCATGACTCTGAGAATGAGCATCGGGAAATACACGAGAGAAATACAAGGTTGATCGACGAATGGAAAGAAATGGTTGTCACTTCCAATAGAAAGTTGGAATATCTGGAGCGAGGATTAGTGGTGCTGGAGGGTAAAGTCATAAAGAGGATTGAGGATTGCTAGAACGCTGAAGGAAGTGAAGGAGGACATTTGGCCAGAGCCTACCTGATGCTGGGTCTGCGCGAGCTGGGGAACCTGTATGATAGAGTTAAGAAGATCGAATATGGGGAATGTCCTTCTGGGACCAAGTAGACTAGATTTATTGGCTTTTCTAAATGTAATAAGGCCAATGGCCAATAGTGACTTACTTTTCTATTATCTTAGTGTCATGTTGGGATTCGTCTATTTTCATATTATGGAATAAGGCATTTACTGGCATCTAAAGTTCTCCAAATCTATTTGTCGCTAGGCCTACCTCGGGCACAACGAGGCTCCCAAATTAGGACGTGAATTTACGTTCTCACAATATGTGTTTAAATACTGCAAATATTTCAGAATCCTTACTAACTTGTTTACCTTTTTGTTTTTCTTTATTCTTTATTCCCATCCCCTAAGGTTGGTTCGCTCATACTAGCATTATCAGCATATCACACCAGATATAGAGGCCCTCCACCTCCTCCTCCAAGTAATACAAAAGGCAAAGGAAAAGCAAAAATGGACGACTTAAGTGGTATTCGAAAGGATAATGCTGAGAACGCAGAAACTTCAGACGGTCGGAGTACTCCAGCACCAAATGATCTAGTCTTGAGGTTGGAACAAAAGATATTGGAGCTACAAGGAGAGCTTCAGCAGGTTTGCAACTTGGAAAACTTGTCCCTCACCCTGAATGTCCCTGATATCAACCAACAAAACACAAAGAACTCAGCACCTCCCCAGAACACAACAAACCAACATCCACAAAACCCTCATGTACCGCTTCAATACGCAACTCCACCCCAAAATCTCAATCCCTTACCAATACCAACTCTGCGATAACATCACCATCAACCAATTCAGTACCCACCAGTCACCACTTACCACACTCCTCAGAACACACCCCAACCCATTCCTGATCCTCAAAACTCAACCAATGACCATCACTACACCCAAGTCCTTGGCAACCATCAAAGCAACCCTATATATATGGAAACCGTACCTCACTTTACCCAACCAACTTCCTATATACCAAAATCAGCTCAGAAGGACCTGCTCATCAAGAACATGGCCGAAGAACTCAAGAAATTGACAAGTCGGGTCCAGGGTGTCGAAGGCGGCAAAGGGATAAAAGGTTTGAACTATGAAGACCTATGCATACAGCCAGATGTAAAACTACTAGAGGGGTACAAACCTCCCAAGTTCGAGATGTTTGACAGTACAAGTGATCCCAGGGTTCATCTGAGGACCTATTGTGACAAGCTTGTCTGGGACAGAAAGGATGAAAAGATCCGGATGAAACTCTTTATAAGGAGTCTTATTGGAGATGCTTTGTCATGGTATATCAGTCAGGATCCCAAGAAATGATCCAATTGGGTGAGTATGGCATCCGATTTCATGGACCGGTTCAGGTTCAACACAGAAAATGCACCAGATGTTTTCTACATCCAGAATCTTAAGAAGAAGCCCACCGAAACTTTTCGGGAGTACGCTACTCGTTGGAGGTCAGAAGTAGCCAATGTCAAGCCATCTTTGGACGAGGAACATATGAACAAGTTCTTTGTCAGAGCGCAGGATCCACAATATTATGAAAGGTTGATGGTTATTGAAAATCATAAATTCTCTGATATCATCAAACTCAGAGAAATAATCGAAGAAGGAATCAAGAGCGGGATGGTGACAAACTTTGAGGCATTACAGGCCACAAACAATGCATTACAATCAGGTGACATATCAAAGAAAAGAGACGTTGGGGTAGTAATGGTGACTCAGGGCTCGAAATCTCCACTTACATATCAAACACCTCCACCCACATATCAAACACCTCCACCCACATACCAAGCAACACCACTCACATATCAACCTTCATCTCCAAGATATTCCCAAACATCCACTGCCTATCATACCTATAATTCCCAACCATCTCATTTCCAATCACCTCCAACTCGCCAAAATTTTCCAAGACCACGACCAAGCTTTAACCGTAAGCCACCCAGACAGTACACCGCTATTGCTGAACCCATTGACCAACTCTATGAAAGGTTGAAAGCTGCTGGTTATGTCACCCCTATTCTTGCTATGGCATTAGAGAATCTGTCCCAATGGATCAACCGAAGCAAAACCTGTGCATACCATTCTGGTATGAAAGGGAACACCATTGACGAGTGCCGAACATTGAAAGATAAGATCCAGACGCTGATTGACAACAAGGTCATACAGGCGAAGGAAGCCGCACCCAGTGTTCGTAACAACCCTCTCCCTAATCATAGAGATGGTGGGGTACATGTAATAGAGACGAACGGAGAGTGGGATCCTGAGGGGTCAATCAAGCTTATTCGAGAAGGCGATGACTTTAAACTTGCAGTCACACTCACTCCCATTGTAGTAAAGACTCAGTCACTGATCAAAGTTGAGATAACTGCATCAGTTCCATTTGAGGTAGTGGTAGCTCCTCCTGCGGCCACCCCTGTTCCATTTGAAGTGGAAGTGGCTGTTGATACCCAATTTTTTCCATAATATTTTCAAACAATGCTTTGGCAGCAATTAGTTTTTTTTTCATACAATTTCTGTATTTTTTTATTTTTTCTAATTAATTTATCCCAACATTTTATTTATAAAACAATCACTGAATGCATCACAAAATGGTTTTATAATAATTTTTGCGGCTTAATTTATCATTTGCATTTATATTAAGTTTCAATTATTGCACAAATAGCCACATGTGTATTTTAGGATGCAATTGAAATTACTTTGTAATTATAGCCTATGCATGCATTATTGCATTATTTTATCGAAAATTAGCCTTTTATATTTTTAAAATATTAAGTAATTATTTTAAAAAATTTCAGGCAAAAAAATCATTTTTTATAATTTATTAACCATTTTTTAAAATTATTTTAGCAATTAATTACGTATTTAACAAATAGGCCCTTTTTATTTCGGACCTAGCCTATTAACTAACCCAATTTTAACCCCTCATAAACCAACCTAGAAACCTACCCATCTGCCCCAACCCAATACCCGAGCAAATCTTGGCCGTTGATCATTGTGATCAACGGTCCAGATTCCCCCTTCCTAAAATAAACTAACCTATACCCCCCAAACCCTAATCATTCTAACACCCTCCCCGCCATCACCTAATCCCCTCTGCTCTCAAATGCTCTCAAGTATAAACCCTAATCGGACCTCGTCGTCACTTATCTACGGCCATCCATGGTGGTTTCTCACCACCCCAAGGCCTCTAATGGCATCTCTTGTACTGGTATCACCATCTCCAAGGTCCTCAAGGGACCAGGGTTAGTTTGCTTGCATCTATGGCCCTTTCTCGCCTGTTTCAGGCCGTCCGGTTTGATTCCAAGTAAGATCTTCCTATATCGCCTTAGATATATGGATTTCTAAGCCTACTTCTTCATCTCTGTGTTGTTCTTCTGGAAACCCTAATTTCTTCCTTCTGAACTTCTTAGATCTGTACAGATTTGAGATGGTTTGGACCTATTTCATATGATTTTTACAAGAACCTTTTGATTTTCAAATGGTTTTCCATTTTTAAAGCTAGGGTTTCCCGAAAATTTCTTTTTCCAAAACATTTGATAATTTTGAGTGTTTAATCTTCTACTTCTTTTGTGTTTTGACCGATTTCGTAAGGTTTGCTCTAACCCTGACTCGTTTATGCTAAAAGCCTGAATTCTTCGACATTTTTGATTGGTTTCTGAGTTACTTGTATACTGACTTTGTCCTTGCTTTGGTTCTTGTGATTTTTTTCTTTAGCCTATTATACGTTTTGTGATTTTTTTTTATCCTAATATGCCTCTACTAAGTTTCTTGGTTCAACTTTTCTACTGATTCTATATGTCTATGTTCATTCTGGCTATTCATGGTAAACCTATATTTTTCTCCTTAAATCAAGGTTGTTTTGAATTCTTGATTTGCTTCGTTAAAACCTATGTGTTGAATCCTGACTATTCCTTTCTTGCCTATTTGAATTGTTTGCGATATTTTCTTACTCTTTACGTAATTTTCTCTTTCAATTAAACCCTTGACTATTCTGAAGTTCTTATTTTTGGTTTGATTTGAACTCTTTTCCTTAACAAAACCTTTGATTCTTACTTCTCTACTCGGTTTGATTGAACTTCTTGCCTAAATTAGTTTTCTCTTGCCTTATTTGTTATTTGCTAATTCTTACTAATTGTTTCCTTAATTGAACTCCTATTCATTCACCCCTAATTACCTACTCTATACCCAAGTCTTATTTGATTTCCTTCCTTAAATATCTGTCCTGCTTTTACCATTGAGTGATTATCCCTTGATTAAAGGGAAGACTTACTGATTTCATGTGTGTGACTGATTCTGTGAATTTTCCTAATTGCTACATAATTGATTCTTACCTTATTTTGTTTAATTCTTGACTATTATATATGCCCTTACCTATTCTTACTTCTGGACACGAACAATAGTTCACAAAATACCATTTTTACACTCTGAAAAAAGGCACTCTCTGCTCTCTCTACTACTGGTGATCTCTGTTACTCTAGCCGGCTGCAAGCCAAGGCTGGAAATTGCACGATCTCTTTCTCACATCTTGTATTTTCTTTCTTTAATTAGGTATGCTTCTGATTAATTTTAAGAATCTAAACCTATGTGTTTATTTACTGCCTTAGTTCATATGGCCTGAGTCCATCCTTTCTTCTGTTTACTGCTTACCGAGTATGCCAAATACTGCCTATTCCAATCTGTGATCTGCATGTTTCCACTTTTACATGCTCGTTTGCTATCTTGTTTAACATGTCTACATATGTAACTAATATGTTTGATTGACTACTATTTATCTAGCATGCCTAAACTCTGCTTTTGTGTAATCAGTATGCCTTCACTTGTTAATACTTTCCTAGCATGCCCATTTAAGTCCTTGCCTGTTCTTCTAAGTTAGTTAATCTCCCTAGAGTGACTCTAGTAGTGTTGTCCTCAACCTATTTCTGCTGTGATCCTTTGCTGCATGACCTGCTTCTATCTAACCTACTAGTTCTATAAAACCCCTCACAACTCTATGTATCCTATTGTTTGTGTGCTCCATTAAGGTGTACTCTCTGTGTTCCCAACCCCTCTTCCTTTGTGTGAAAGCTATTTGCCAAAGTACTTCCTAAAGCTTGTTTGTCCTATGACTTGTATTCTGATTGCAGATTGTTTTTCATACTTTCCTCAAACTATTTTATCACTAAATCAGTATTGGTTTTTAGAAATTATTTTCAATCCTAAGAACTTTCTTTACACTATCTATTAAACTCTTTCAAACCATTATGCACTTTCACTTACTCCTAGATTATTAAGTCCTGCCCCTCTGGTATGTTTACTGCTTAGAAACCCTTGAGATCTCTTTGAACTCTGGCATACCAGGGCTGGCACTTCCACACTACACATAAATCAGTTATTATTTGAGAAAGGTCTAGGTGTGAGTACTGCCTGGGATCCTTGAGGTCCTTAAGGAACTCTGACACACCTAGACATGAAATTGGAAATGGAACTTTAGGCATTTGAGACTACTGGAGGCTTGGAAATCACTTTGGGCCTACTTCAGGCTCCCTGTAGCTTAATTTCTATTCTGTTTATGTAATTCATTCAATTCTTGGTCTGTAATAATTAATTGTAAACAAATAGTGGGGTGATTAGTGAAAAAGGGAGGGTAGTTTTATATTGTGGGTAAAATTGGGTAGATAATATGCCTATAGGGTCTATTTCGATTCAAATGTGTTTGTTAGATGACATGCCAATAGGGGGATCGTTTGGTTCAAATGTGTTTGTTAGATAATATGCCTATAGGATCTGCTTTGGTTTCAATGAATTTCCTTGCTTTAGACATCATGCCTATAAGATCAGAATCAGTTTTTTAATTATTAGATACGGTGCCTCTAAGATTTAAAATCAGCTGTACTAGAAATCATGCCTATAGGGATTTCTCTTTGGTCAAATAAATTCTGTTTGCTTCACCTTATTTTCAATTAGAAATCATACCTATAGGATCTAAAACCAGTTTAGTTAGATTTAAAATCAGCTTAACTCGCGCCTGTAAGTTTTGAATCAGATTAAATAACCTACTCTTTTCGTGTTAATCAATATCACTAGAAAGCATGCCTATAGGATTCAAATTACCCGTTTAAAAATTGTTTACTGATTTACTGCACTCCTAATCAATAATAGATACCATGCTCATAGGACATCACTATTATACGCATAGGCAAGCCTGTAGGGCGATTAAAAATCCTGCAACTATAAAACTATGCTCTGTTATTTGTGACTGCTCATATTCAACAGGTCTAAAATTAGTAGGCAAATTGAATAGGTCTCTGACACTTTGGTCCTAATTCAACACTATATACTCTTTGCTCACCTATATATCATGTTCTAAGGTTTTCTCTTAAATACCTGAAACTGTTGTTTGAGACGTGCACTTACTTGTTCTGTTATTGGAGCTAAAAACGTGAGCCTTTAATTGTTCTCTCTTTAATGCAGTCCTAACTGTTCTGATTGACGCCTAGACTTTTCTCCTTTAAGTACATTAGGATCATCTAGAACTACCTAAATTAGAGGTCCTAAATACCTCCAGGGCCACAAGGAAGGGACGGGTAGTGCACGCATAGGATATCTTTCAAAGTTGCTAGAACGCTTAAGGCTATGACCAAGGGGAGGGAATTGGGTAGTAAAGATATGATGACTACATGCTAATGTCACGTGTAGCCCCTCATTGAGGAGTGATTACCAGGCATTGTGTGGGTATAATCCTGTAGGCTAACCAACCTAGGACTCCTCTTTCCCAACTTCCGCTATTTAAACGAATTCACCTTTCTTTACATATGTCCAAATTGTTCAAACCTTTTCCCTTGTTTACATTACTTGAATCATACATGTACTTAGAATGTCAAAGCATGCCTTTACTTGCGAATATGTGTTAAAACTGTTTATTTGTTAAAATGACTAATTCACATAGTTTAAGTTCGGCTGGGAGCCACCGTTGTAGACCGCGAGGGGTGCCTAACACCTTCCCCTCAAGGTTATTTCATGTCCTTACCCTAATCTCTGGTAATGCAAACTAGTCCAAGAGTTAATTGCTCTAGGTTCCCTAACGCACCATAATCCGTTAGGTGGCGACTCTTCAAATAGCCAATTCCCAAAAGGAAACGAGTTATTCCCCCATAAATGTCGAAACACGGACTTTCCCGCAAAAGGAAAAAAGGGGGCATGATAGTGGCCTCACCTTTAATGGTGACAGTATCAACCACACCTCCTATCAACTTAAAAGCAATACCCTAGGATTATGTTGCCGAGGCTAGGTGAAAAGTGAAGGCAAAGATGGAGGAATCCGATGCCGCGCAAGGAATGACCAGGACCGGGAGAATCTATACACCTGAACACTTGGGAGGACCAAGTAAAGATGCTTCTACCAAGAAACCTGTCATTGAAACAGGACCAGATGACCTTTGGAGGAAAGTGCAAGCAAGGGAATATTTCGTCATTGATCATTTGAACAAAACCCAAGCTCAGATATCCATACTGTCACTGTTGCAAAATTCAGAGGCACACAAGAATGCTTTGATAAAGGATTTTGAGCAAAGCCTAGTACCCAACAATATCACCCACAAAGAGATGGCCAATATGGTAGGGCAGGTGCTGGAAAGTCATAAAATAATCTTCCAAGAAGATGAGCTACCGTCGGAAGGATTGAATCACAATCGAGCATTGCATATCACAGTGCAATTTGAAGACAAATTTATTGCTAGGGTCTTGATTGATGGAGGTTCAAGCCTCAATATTTATCTGTTGGATATTGTGAAAAGATTGGGCAAAGGTTTCCATGAAATACGGGCAGGGAGTATGAATGTGAAAGCTTTAGATGGGTCCCAAAAAGCCACAATTGGGGAAGTTAATTTTTGTCTGCAGATGGGGCCAACTTGGTTTGACGTTGAATTTCAGGTGCTCGACATATCAGCCTCATACAATCTTCTGTTAGGTCGACCATGGATACATGCCGCTAGGGCCATAGCTTCCATACTACATCAAGCCGTGAAGTTCAAATGGAACCATCAGGAGGTGATCATTCACGGAGATGGGAGTAAGCCTATTTACACTAGTCAAACCATCCTCGTTATTGGAAACAGAATAAGGTTAGGAGGAGAAACCTATCATCACATCGAACGTGTTAATATTGTTGAAAAGGACAAATGGTGGAGTAGCAAAATAGAAAGCATACTAGTATGGTCCGAGTATGAACCTAGCAAAGGGCTTGGAAAGAATCTCCAGGGTATTACTAAGCCGATACAGCTGAAGCGTCACGGTACTACCTTCGGGCTCGGATATCAGTAAACATGGCAGGAGTATGATGATTGGTCACCCTCATGGCATGAACCTTATTACCCTCTCGAGCAACTGGTGCCGCATCTGGATCAGACTTTTCACCAAGCTGACACAATATGGGGAACTGCAGAAGAAGAAGCATTAGCAGTGCTGAGAAATCTATTTTGGAAGATGAAGGCATGGACTGCAATGCAATAATTGAGGAGGAGGAGGAATAAGGCCTCACTATTCATACTACGGAGAAGGGAGATATTCTTAGGAACTGGACCACCACACCATCCCGGGCCCGCCGAGTCCCTCGGTAGCTTGGTAGATTTTATTCCTATAGCCATTCTAGGCATTTAAGATTTTCTTTAATTTTGTTTTTTAAAGAATCGTTTGTTTCAAAACAAATGCTCGAGTCATCGAGCCGTACTTGTTTGGATATTTTAAGTATTAATCAAATGCATTGCTCTTTATTATTTATTATTATCTTTCATATTTTTCTTTCTACAGCATTATTGTTACTTTTCCTGATGAACCAGTGACTGTGACATGTAATGAGGCAGTGCAATATGAGGACAGTGATTTGGATGAAGAAGACGAGATACCCGAGGAAGTTGTTAGGGAGGTTGAAAACTTTGAGAATAAGCCTAACTCCAATCTGGACGAAACCGAAGTAGTAAACTTGGGGGACGTCGAGATCGTCAAGGAGACTTGCATCAACATTCACTTATCACCAACAGAGAAGGAAGAGTACATTCGCTTCTTAAAATAGTATGAGGACATTTTTGCATGGTCATATGATGACATGAACGGTCTAAGCACGTCCATAGTGGCTCACAAGTTGCTTACTGATCCCATGTGTCCACCAGTAAAGCAGAAACTCAGAAAATTCAAATCAGATATGAGCCTGAAAATCAAGGAGGATGTTACTAAGCAGATCAAAGCCAAAGTTCTCAGGGTTGTGGAGTACCCAACCTGGTTAGCCAACATTGTGCCAGTTTCGAAGAAAGATGGGAAAGTCAGAGTATGTGTTGACTATCAGGATTTAAATAGAGCAAGTCCCAAGGACGACTTTCCACTACCAAATATACACATCCTGATCGACAACTGCGCAAGCATGAACTCTAATCCTTTGTAGATTGCTTCGCGGGTTATCACCAGATCTGGATGGATAAAGAAGATGCAGAAAAAAATAGCTTTTATTACACCATGGGGAGTATACTGCTATAAGATGATGCCATTTGGTCTCAAGAATGCCGGGGCTATCTGCATGAGAGCCATAACAACCATATTCCATGATATGATACACAAAGAAATAGAGGTGTATGTGGACGACGTCATTATCAAATCCAAGAGGGTCGCAAATCACATAGCGGACTTGAGAAAGTTCTTTGACAGGTTAAGGAGGTACAACTTGAAATTGAACCCCGCCAAGTGTGCATTCGGGGTTCCTGCAGGAAAGTTATTGGGATTCATCGTCAGCCGTCGAGGGATCGAGTTAGATCCGTATAAAGTCAAGGCTATTCAGGAGTTACCGCCACCTAGGAGCAAAAAGGACGTTATGAGCTTCCTAGGGCGTCTCAACTATATCAGTCGCTTCATAGCACAATCCGCAGTCATATGTGAACCCATCTTCAAGATGCTGAGGAAAGATGTCGAGACAAGCTGGACCGAGGATTGTTAGAAAGCTTTTGACAAGATCAAGGAGTACCTGTCCACACCACCAGTTCTAGTCCCGACGAAACCAGGACGGCCTTTGCTACTCTATCTATCTGTGTTGGATGGAGCCTTCATGTGTTCGGGGACAACATGATGAGACAAGAAGAAAGGATCAAGTCATATACTGCTTGAGTAAGAAGTTCACACCTTACGAAGCACGGTACTCTCTGCTGGAACGCACTTGTTATGCTTTGACCTGGACAACCCAGAGGTTGAGGCATTACTTTTGTGCCTATACTACATACCTCATATCCAGGATGGACCCTTTGAAGTGCATATTTCAGAAACCCATGCCGACTGGAAAGTTGGCCAAGTGGTAGATACTGTTAAGTGAGTTCGATATCATCGACGTAACTCAAAAGATGGTCAAAGGACAAGCATTGGCAGATCAGCTTGCTAAAAATCTAGTGGGAGGAGAATACTAACCCTTAAAAACATACTTTCCTGATGAAGAAGTGTCGTTCGTAGGATAAGACATTACCGAAGCATACGATGGTTGAAGGATGTTCTTTGATGGAGCTGCAAAGGAGTGGGCATTGGAGCAGTTTTGGTATCAGAAACATGTCAGCATTATCTGGTATCTGCTAAACTCAGATTTCCCTGCACCAACAACATGATAGAATATGAAGCCTGCATACTAGGACTCAACATAGCAATCGACATGAATATTCAGGAGCTGCTGGTAGTCGGTGATTCAAATTTGCTCGTGCACCAGGTACAAGGAGAATGGGCCACCAAATATTCCAAGATATCGCCATATTTGCACCATGTACAAGAATTGAGAAAGCGGTTCACGAAGATAGAGTTCCGACATGTGCCCAGAATTCAGAATGAGTTTACCGATGCAATGGCCACTTTGTCATCCATGATACAACATCCAGATAAGAATTTCATTGATCCCATCCCAGTAAAAATCCATAAGCAACTAGCTTACTGTACTCACATCGAGGAAGAGACGGATGGAAAGCCTTGGTTCCATGATATCAAGGAGTATTTGGCGAAAGGAGAATATTTGGAGCATGCAAACCACACTTAGAAACGCACACTCCGTAGATTGTCCAATAACTCCTTCCACAGCGGAGGAAACTTGTACAAGAGAACTATCGATTTGGGATTTCTGAGATGTGTCGACGCAAAAGAAGCTTCTAAACTACTTGAGGACGTACATGCTAGGACCTGTGGCCCGCACATGAATGGTTTTGTCTTGGATAAGAAGATACTTAGGGCTGGTTACTTTTGGATGACCATGGAGACAGATTGCATCCTGTATGTCTGTAAATGCTACCAATGCCAAGTGCACACCGATATGATAAAAGTGCCGCCAAATGAGCTCAATGCAACAAGCTCACCTTTGACCTTCGCCGCCTGGGGAATGGATGTCATTGGTCTGATTGAGCCCACTGCTTCAAATAGACACAGGTTTATTCTGGTAGTCATTGATTACTTCACAAAATGGGTGGAGGCTGCATCCTACAAAGCTGTAACCAAGAAAGTCGTCGCAGACTTTGTCAAAGATCGTAACGTTTACTGATTCGGAGTTCCCGAGTCTATTGTCACTGATAATGCCGCCAATCTCAAAAGTGATTTTATGAAAGCCATTTGTGAGACTTTCAAAATCAAGCATAAGAATTCCACGACCTATAGACCTCAGATGAATAAAGCCGTATAAGCAGCAAACAAAAATATCAAGAAGATACTAAGGAAGATGGTATAAAACTACAAACAATGGCACGAGAAGCTACCTTTTGCTTTGTTGGGATATCACACTACAATTCGCACATCAACCGGGGTAAATCCTTACATGTTGGTCTATGGTACCGAAGTGGTCATCCTAGCTGAGGTAGAGATTCCTTCTTTAAGGATTATACGGGAATCTGAACTCAGCGATGCAGAATGGATAAGGAGCCGCTATGAACAATTGGCCCTCATAGGTAGAAAAAGGATGAACGCAGTATGTCACGATCAGCTTTACCAGAACAGAATGTCTAGGGCTTTCAATAAAAGGGTCAAACCAAGGCAATTTGCACTAGAAAAACTGGTACTGAAGAAGATCTTCCCACATAAAGATGAAGCCAAAGGGAAATTCTCTGCCAACCGGCAAGGTCGCTACATGGTTCACAGGGTGCTAACAGGAGGAGCACTCATACTTGTAGAGATGGATGGATAAATCTGGCCAAAACCAATCAATTCAGACGCAGTCAAAAGATACTATGCTTAGACTATTTACATTTCCTCATCTGATGTAATTGAACTACACTTGACCTGATTCTCGTTTAAGAGGAGATATGTAGGCAGCCTTATGGGTTCGGTCATATCATAATAAAATTTTCATTTCCTCCAAAATCAGAAACTAGGGCAGAATTTTGAGGAGGACCCTCAAAATTCCGGAGCAAGTCCAGCCAATGCCAACATATACCAGATGGTCAGAAATCGGTTAAAAAATAGGGGCAGAATTTTGAGAAGGATTCTCAAAATTCCGAGGAAGGCTCAACAAAGTTCGCAAATGGTCGAAGGATCATCTACCAAACTAGGGCAGAATTTTGAGGAGGACCCTCAAATTTCTAACATGAGAAAGCTGCACTGTCTCTGAAATATGTTACAGTCACTAGTTCATCTAAAATTACTTGATATTTCAACATGTTTCTAAATAACTCTATTTTTATCAATAATTGCATATTTTTGAAAACTCCATTTCCGTAACAGTCAAATGTTACCTAGGGAAACTCAAATGAGGCCTCCAGAATGGAGCATAGCAAGGCCAGCAGACAAAGGCACAAACCAACCTCCCCTCACAAAACTTATAATTTTTTCTTTGAATGCAGGCACATCTGACGCAACAATACCATCCGCAAATATACACATGTAACAAGATCACCATCAATCAGGCCATCGGACACTGAACGTATTCCCAGCTAAGAAACAGTCTACTCTTATTCGCTATCCATATCTTACATGAGGCTAATCCCTGCCTCCATATTTGTATGAGGCTAATACTTGCCTCCATATTTGCATGAGGCTAATCCCTTCCTCCATAGTTGCATGAGGCTAATTCATGCCTCCATAGTGGCATGAGGCTAATCCTTGCCTCTATATTTGCATGAGGCTAATCCCTGCCTCCATATCTGCATGAGGCTAATCCTTGCCTCTATGTTTGCATGAGGCTAATCCTTTCCTCCATATCTGCATGAGGCTAATCCTTGCCTTCATATTTGTATGAGGCTAATCCCTGCCTCCATATTTGCATGAGGCTAATCCCTGCCTCCATATCTACATGAGGCTAATCCCTGCCTCCATTTATGCATGAGGCTAATCCTTGCCTCCATGTTTGCATGAGGCTAATCCTTGCCTCCATGTTTGCATGAGGCTAATACTTGATTCCATATCTGCATGAGGCTAATCCTTACCTCCATATTTGCATGAGGCTAATCCATGCCTCCATATTTGCATGAGGCTAATCCTTGCCTCCATGTTTGCATGAGGCTAATCCTTGCCTCCACGTTTGCATGAGGCTAATCCTTGCCTCCATATCTGCATGAGGCTAATCCTTGCCTTCACGTTTGCATGGGGACTAAGCATTGTCCCTCCTTGCATAAATATCGATCTATTCTGGTACTATCTATTTGTTTTTCAATTGGGCTAAGCTCTGCCCTTCATTTTACAAGACTAAGCCTTGTCTTGGTAGCATCATATTATTGCATCTCATGGGATGAAATATTGCCAACCTATCCAAAGGCATCATAGTCTAAAGGCATCATCCTCATAGCCAGAAGACACCATGCCATGACCTGAGGATCTCTCAAATTTGCATATAATTGTTCAAAGGCATAATAGTTTGGAGGTACCATCTCCATGGTTCGAGAACATCATTTCATGGCCTACGAATCCCGCACTAAATAATTCATGGCCCAAGACATCATGTTCTGAGGATGTCATCTTTAACCGTCCAAAGACAACTTTCATGGTCCAAAGGGAATCTGCATCATGTTTAAATTTTTGCACAAATACATGTTTGTAGCGTCTCTTTATCTGCAGGTGACCAGTAAGCAACCGCTATCCTAGCAAGAGTGACCTTGCTCCAGTTCATTCAACTATTTCAAACCTGAACCATTCACCATAACCACTCTTACATCCAGTCCGAAAACTCGTGTCAGTTCGATTTTGAGTAAGATATTCCTATATCGCCTTAGATATATGGATTTCTAAGCTTGCTTCTTCACCTCTGTGTTGTTCTTCTCGAAACCCTAATTTTTGTCCTTTGAACTTCTCACATCTGTGCAAGATCTGAGATAGATCGAACCTATTTCGTATGAGTTTTACAAGAACCTTCTAATTTTTACAAGAACTTTCTGATTTTCGAATGATTTTCCATTTTTTCTAAACTAGGGTTTCCCGAAAATTTCTGTCTCCAAAACGTTTGATAATTTTGAGTGTTTAATCTTCTGTTTCTTATGTGTTTTAACTGATTTCGTATGGTTTATTTTAACCCCAACTCGTTTATGCTAAAAACCCTAAATTTTTCAACATTTTGTTTGGCTTCTGAGTTACTTGTGTACTGACTTTGTCTTATGCTTTGGTTCCTGTGATTTTTCTTTAGCCTAATTAGATGTCTCGTGATTTTTATCCTAATATGCCTCTGCTAAGGTTCTTGGTTCGACTCCTTACTGATTATATGTGTCTATATTCATTTTTGCCTAGTCATGGTAAACCTATATTTTTACCCTTAAATCAGCGTTGATTTGAATTCTTGATTTATCAGTCTGTTTCCTAACTATTCCTTTCTTGCCTTATTTGAAATTGTCTGCGATACTTGTTGACTCTTTGCATTATTCTTTCCTTAATTAGACCCCTGACTATTGCTGATTGATGATTACTTTACCTTATTTACTCTACTCTCGAGCTACTATATAAACTCTCTTATTTTAACTTCTTAGACACGAACACTAGTTCCTCCTCACTCTCACACTCTCAAAAGCTCTCTATTCTTTTCTGTTACTGGTAATTCTCACTAATCTAGCTAGCTGTAAGCTAAGGCTGGCTATTTGCACCATCTCTGATCTATACTCTGTATTCTCACCTTAACTTGTATGTCCTGATTCAATTCACATTCCAAAACTATGTGTTTTTTTGATACTGCAGTTCATCAGTCCTGATTTCCAATTCTACTTGCTATTATACTATCATATGCTCAATGTGTAACCAACATGTTTAGATTATACTGCCTAATTACTATATCGCTCAGCATATTTAAGTTTGTTCTGTTAAAAGCTATAACTAGTATACTGTTTAGCATGCCCAATCTTGCTTTAGATAATTGCATAAATCCTATTTGTTCACTAGTATGACCAAGCTGCATTGTTTGTTTATTGTCTCACCCAACATGTCTAAATTCTGTTTGTTCTATGTGTATTTCTAAAACTTTGAATGCTTCATGAAGTGCTTGTCTAGTCTGTTCATCTAAGCCTTACCTGCTCTACTTCACTAATGAAATCCTGTTAAGACATTTAGCCCTTTCAAAGGTACTCTAGTTGTGTGTATTGGTCATGTCTAAGACCTATGTGTTCACAACATATTTTTGTAACTAACTTGTCAATTCCACAACTTCTTGAGGAATCTGTGTACTTGTTTGCTATCACTATGGTGTATTCTAGGTGTCCCCTACCCCTTTCTCCTTGTGTGAAGCCTGTTTGCCAAAGTGTTTTCTGAAGCTGTTCTGGGACTGATTTTCTGATTTCAAGATGTTCTTTTTCATGCTTTTCCAACTACTGTTTTACTAAAACTGGTACTGGTTTTCAAAAAAAAATCTTCTCACCCCTAAGACCCTTCTCTATACTATTAAAATTGTACACTCCCACTTACTCTTAGTTCATTACGTCCTGCCCCTCTGGTATGTGTACTGCTTAGACATCCTTAAGATCTCTTTGAACTCTGGCATATTAGGGCTGGCACTTCCACACTGCACATAAATCAGTCCCTATTTGAGAAAGGTCTGGGTGTGAGCACTGCCCGGGATCCATGAGGTCCTTAGGGAACTCTGACATACCTAGACATGAAATTGGCTATGGAACTTTGGGCATTTGAGACTATTGAAGGCTTAGAAATTACATTGGGCCTACTTCAGGCTCCCTATAGTTTAATGTATATTTATAATTATATAATTCGTTCAATTCTTGGTTTGTAATAATTAATTGTAAACAAAAATTGGGGTGACTAGTGAAAAGGAGGGTAGTTGTATATTGTGGGTAAAGCTAGGTAGATAACATGCCTATATGGTTTATTTACATGTGCTATGTTAGACAATATGCCTATAGGATTTCTTGGTTGAAATGAATTCTACCTGCTCCATTTCATATAATTAAATATCATGCCTATAGGGGGTAAAGTCACTGAGGTTCAGTTTCCATTACAACATGTATTCAAATTCATCTCCTTAGAGATCATGCTTATAAGATTTTAAATCAGCTTTAATAGAAATCATGCCTATAGGGATTTCGTTTTGTTCAAATAAATTCTGCTTGCTTCACCTTACGTTTAATTAGAAATCATGCCTATAGGATCTAAAACAAGTTTAGTTAGACCTAAAATCAGATTAACTTTAACTCATGTCTGTAGATTCTGAATCGGTTTAATTAACTGATCTATTCATTTCTTTAATAAGTTTTCAACGCTGCATTAATTAATTTTACTAAAGAGCATGCCTATAGGATCCAAACTGCCCATTTAAAATTGTTTACTGTCTCATTGCATTCCTGATTAATGATTAGATACCATGCTCATAGGACATCACTATTATACGCCTAGGCAAGGCTGTAGAGCGACTAAAATTCTGCAATTGTAAAACTATGCTCTATTATCTGTGACTGCTCATATTCAACAGATCTAAAATTAGTAGGCAAGCTGAATAGGTCTTTGACACTTTGGTCCAAATTCAGTACTGCATATTCTCTACTTACCTAGATATCCTGTTCTAGAGTTCCTCTTAAATATGTGAAAACCGTTGTTTGAGACGTGCACTTACTTGTTCTGTTTGTGAAGGTAAAATGTGAGCCTCTAATTGTTCCCTCTTTAATGCAGTCCTAATTGTTTTTGGTTGACGCCTAAATATTTCTCCTTTAACTACCTTAGGATGGTCTAGAATCACCTAAATTAGAGGTCTTAAATACCACCAGGTCCACAAGGAAAGGACGGGTAATGCACACGTAGGATATCTTTCAAGGTTGCTAGAGCGCTTTAGGCTATGACCAAGGGGAGGGAATTGGGTAGTAAGAATATGATGACTATGCGCTAATGTCACGTGTAGCCCCTCATTGAGGAGTGATTACCGAGCATTGTATGGGTATGATCCTGTAGGCTAACCAACCTAGGACCCCTCTTTCCCAACTCCCGTTGTTTAAATGAATTTACTTTTCTTTGCATATGTGCAAATTGTTCGAACATTTTCCCTTGTTTTCATTACTTGAATCGTGCATGTACTTAGAATGTCAAAACATGCCTCTATTTGTGAGTATGTGTTAAAACTATTTATTTATAAAAAGACTAATTCACATAGTTTAAGTTCGGCCGGGACCCACCATTGTGGACCGCGAGATGTGCCTAACACTTTCCCCTCAAGGTTATTTTGAGCCCTTACCCTAATCTGTAGTAATGCAAATTAGTTCATGAGTTAATTGCTCTAGGTGCCCTAACGCACCATAATCCATTAGGTGGCGACTCTCCAAGTACCCAAATTCCCAAAAGGAAATGAGTTATTTCCCTTATGAATGTTGAAACCCGGACTTTCCCGTCAAAAGGGGAGAAAAGGGGGCGCGACAATGGAAGGAGTAATATATTTCACGAATAGCCTAATAAACAAAGAGCTACTATACAAATTGTTTATCGTTTGAAGCCAATGAGTCAATACAGAAAAGAAATATACACTATTTGAATACAAAAGCTAGTGTCATTTTGATTCTAATGACCAGTGTCGACAAATATCCATAATACAAAGTATTAGTAGTAGTTAGCCTATTAACATTTCTCCTCTTGATTATAATGAAGTCTTCCATATTGCCAAATCTCTAAACATCATAGCGTATGACCTAAAGTGATAAAATAAAATAAATGTCATACATAGTTCATGAATGTTAAACCAAACTAAGACAATGATCATAAATACAAGGGAATGCTCTCTAAATAACACAACTCCATACATAGCAAATGGATTAATATCAGGATAACGACATTTCTAAGATCTAACAGCAAAGTGTCATTTACTGAATAAGCTATTTAGCACAGGACCATGATGTAGCACATAGTCTACGAGATTAATTCAAAGTTTATCTCTTAAATTTTCATTTTTAGTCAAAAGTCAGTGTTTAACATAATGAAGTAGAACATGATTTACCTGATTAACACAGAGGCCTACATATCGCCTGTATAAGTCAGCATATTGGTTCATAGACACACCACTATCAAATTAACTGTAACGACCCGATCGGTTGTTTTACTTTCTAGAACCTCATTCCCCTAAATAAGACTCTCCGTACTTGATTTTACTTCCTAATGAATTGCTAGGATGATTAGTTCGGGATTTGGAAGAGTTCGGGTTGAAATCGGAACACTTGGTTCCTTAAGGTTGGCCTAAAAGGCCAAGTTTGACTTCGGTCAATATTTTGAGTAAACGACCCCGGACTCGAGATTTGATAGTTTCAATAGGTTTGTATGATGATTTCTGACTTGGGCATATGTTTAAATTGGGTTTTAGATGACCCGGAGTATTTTGGCGCCTTATAGCGAAAGTTGGTTTTTGAAGTTTTTAGAAGTTCTTTAAAATTAGGTTTGGAGCGGGTCTTGGTGATATCAAGGTCCAGATGAAATTTTGAGACCGGGAATAGTTTCGTAATATCATTTAAGACTTTCCCGCAAAATTTGGTGTCATTCTGAGTAGTATAAGTATGTTTCGGTGCATTGGAAGTAAATTGAAGAACTTGAAGTTCTTATGTTTGACTCAATTGGTTTTAGGGTGTGATTATTAGTTTTAATGTTTCTTCGAGCGTTCTGAGAGTTCGAGTGAGTCCGTTTTATAATTCCAAACTTGTTGGTACATTTGGGGGGGGGTGCCCCGAGCGTCAATCGAACGAGTCTTGGACCAAGTTGGAAATTTGGAGCAAGAGCTGAAGCTCCAGCTGCTGTCATAATCGCACCTCCCCTTTGCCAGCCGCAGGTGCGAGCTCGTAGAAGCGGCCCAGCATGGGCTTTTCAGTCATCGCAGATGCGGAAGAGGGATCGCACCTGCGAAAGTGCAGGTGCATTGGTAGTGATCGTAGAAGCGGCTTGAGCCGCAGGAGCGACATTTTAGCCGCAGAAGCAGGACCCTGCCTGCAGAAGTGAAACTGGAAAGCCTTAGGCTCCTCCACAGAAGCTGAACTTTGACCGCAGAAGCGATCCCGCAAAAGCGAAAGTCCTTCCGCATGTGCGGAAATCGCAGAAGGCAGAACCTTCATTTAATATGGGACTTAGGCAGTTTTGACTCAATTTATTCCATTGTTGGGCGATTCTTGGAGTTCCTAGAGAGGGTATTTCACCCAACACTTTGAAGTAAGTAATTCCTATACAATGTGAGTTAAATACATAGTTTATGGGTAGATTACAACATGTTAATTGGTAGAAATCATGGGTTTAGGTAAAAAACCTAGGGTTTTGATAAAAATGAGATTTTACCATGAAAATAATTATGAAATTTAGTGAAAATCATATATTTATGTTCCTAAGATTATGGGTAATAATTTCCTTCAAAAATTTCCGGAATCCGGGCACGGGGGCCCGGGGATAAATGTTATGAATCCTGCATTCAGAGTTGGGTAATCACTTTAATGGTTGGGTTATGAACTTTTAAACATATATTGATTTGTTTTTATACTATTTGAATAGTTTTGCATTGTTCAGCACTGAATTGAGGGTTTGGGCATAATCTCAGACTGGAAAGTAGGCCTTGAGACGAGGTAAGTCTTTTTTCTAACCTTGTAAGAGGGAAATTTCCCCATAGGTGAACTTAATTAAAATTGTGATTATTTGTGGGGGGGCTACATACATAAGAAGTGGCGAGAGTCCGTACGTAGCTACTATTCCTGATTATGTCCAGATAGTTTTAGGTTTACACCATACTTTGTGGACACCATTATTTGATTATATTTGCTAATTGTAACAAATGGAATTAAGTTGAGGATTTACAAGGATTTAAATGCTTCAAGTTGAATTGTCTTTATTTTTAAAAGAATCAAGAAATGGTTATGATTGAATGATAAATTTATATTTGACCGCGTTGCATGTATGATTCGCGAGCAAGTTAAATAGATGCATTTATGGTTCGTGCCGTTCGGCCCTCAACAATGCACAAATTACATTTATGTTAGATCGGGCCGAACGTCCTCAGTGGAATTTGTGTGTGATAATAGAGCTGGAAGTCATCTTTATAACTTGTATAAATTCATCGTTTGAGAGGTCATTTGTTTTAAATGAAGGAAGTGTTTTGGGTTTTTAAATATGATTAAACAATTGTTCATCTATTTCATGTTCTGAGTTTTATTGTTATCTATATATATCATGCTTAATTAGAATTTCATACTATTATATTGTTGGCCCTAATAAGTGTCGGAGTCGACCCCTCGTCACTACTTCTTCAAGGTTAGACTAGATACTTATTGGGTACATATTTTTATGTACTCACGCTACACACATGTACGTAATTGTATAGGATTTGAGGCAGGTGCATCTGGACACTAGTCCGACGCGCAGATTTGATCCCCATCCCGAGACTTCATGGTGAGCTGCCTTCGAAGCCATTCTGCAGCAGCTGGAGTCTCTCTTATGCTTTATTTTTTTGTCTATTTTCCTTCAGATAGTAGGCTAGCATTCTTTTGTATATTCTACTAGATTGCCCACGTACTTGTGACACCAGGTCTTGGCACACACACTAGTAGACTTATGTTTTTGGAATATGTTTACATGATTACGATATGTACTCTTTTGTTTCTGTTTAAATGTGCTCCATTTGAAACTTTTTTCTAAATCTTTTAATAAATGAGAAAGTAAGACCGACTTAATAATTTATTTAATGGGAACCCACTAGTTTGATCAGTGTTAGCTTGCCTAACAACGAATTTGGGCACATCACGGCCTGTAATGGAAATTGGGTCGTGACAACATGGTATCAGAGCACTAGGTTCATGTAGGTCTCACAAGTCATGGGCAGACCTAGTAGAGTCTTGTGGATCGTACGGAGATGTCTGTACTTATCTTCGAGAGGCTATGAGACGTTAGGAAACTACTCTTTATTCATCTTCTATCATGCAGTTGATGGTATACTAAATTATCTCTCTTATTCTCTCATAGATGGTAAGAACGCGTGCAGAAGATGTTCCGGACCAGGGATGAGATGCTCCACCATTGATAGAGGTCGATACAGAGGCTGGGGGAAGGTACCGACCCGAGGTAGGGGATGAGGAAGTCCCATAGTTTCCCAGTTGCACCACCACGGATCTAGTAGAGGATCCCATTATTGAGGAGCAGGGCAAGGTGCCCGCAGTAGAGACAGCCCTGGTAGATTTCATGTCAGCGCCGGGCTTCCAGGAGGTCATGGGCCGTATACTGCGGTTCATCGATTCTATAACCCAGGCTGGTTTATTTCCAGCAGACCCAGCCACATCTCAAGCGGGAGCAGGAGCGCATACCCCTACTGCTCAGGCTCTTGGCCATGCAGCTGTAGTATATCAGACTCTAGGTACACCACCCGTGGGCGGAGCCTAGCTAGTTGCAGAGGCTATACCTGAGCCTAGACCAGCTACGGCGAGCCGCAGAAGCTTTTGGACAGATGGACTAGGCTACACCCTCCTGTCTTCGGAGGTGAGCGACATGAGGATCCCTAGGACTTTATTGATAGGTGTAGGGACAGATTGGACAACATGAGGATATTAGAGTCGCATGGGGGTGTATTTCACTACTTTTCAATTGGAAGGCAGGGCCCGTAGATGGTGGCAGTCTTATTTTCTTGGCAGGCTAGTGGGTTCTCCTCCTATGACTTAGGACCAGTTTACGCGAATTTTCTTGGATAGGTATATTCCACCCTCCTATAGGGAAGAGTTGTAATGTTAGTTTGAGTAGCTCGAGCAGGGTCAGATGTCTGTGACAAATTATGAGGCAAGATTTTCTGAGTTTTATCGCCATGCACTTATGATACTTCCTACGGATGCAGAGAGAGTGCAGATATTTGTTGCGGGTTGCACCCCAATATTCGGGCTGGTATGGCCTGGGAAGTTGAGATGGGTACTGATTATCAGCTAGTGGTAGAGATTACTTGGAAGATTAAGGGCTACCGCCAGAGAGGTAGGGAGCAGATTGAGCAGGACAAGAGGACCCATTTCTCTAGAGAGTTCAGAGGTGCCCCGACTAGGGGTAGAGGTCAGTTTAGGAGGGGTTAGCCTAGCAGGCCCACATATATAGCACCACCACCACCTCATCAGGGTGCTCCAGCGCGACCCTATTTTAGTGCTATGCCAGAGAGTTCATACTACCCGCCAGCCATTCAAGGTTTTTCTAATGGGTATTCTGACCATCAGGGTTAGACTTTGGGACAACAGTCTATGGTACCGAGAGGTTTTTACGAGTGTGGAGATCTGGGTCACATGAAGAGAACCTGTCCCAGACTTCGGGGCAAGGTAGTACAGTAGGGTCATCAGCCTATGATTGCAGCACTAGCCGTTCGACCGCCCAGAGGTGGGGGACAGGCTGGTAGGGGCCATTTTAGAGGTGGAGGCTAGGAAAGAGGAGGCCAGCCAGCTATAGTTCAGTTAGGTGGAGGCCGGCCAGCCGACTTCCAGTTAGATTCTATGCTTTTTCGGCCAGACCAAATGCAATGGCCTTAGATACCGTGATCACAAGTATTATTTCTGTCTGTGGTAGGGATGCTTCGGTGTTATTTGATCCAGGATCTACCTATTCATATTATCTCTGTTTGCTCATTTCTTGGATATTCCTCGTGAGTCCTTGGTACTCCTGTTTATGTGTCCACACCTATGGGGGATTCTGTGGTTGTGGATCAGATCTATCGATCATGTGTGGTCACATTCTGTGGTTACGAGACTAGAGCGAACCTTCTGTTACTTGATATGACCGAATTTGAGGTCATCCTGGGCAAGGACTGGTTATTCCCGTATCACGCCATCCTCAATTGCCATGCCAAGACTGTTACGTTAGCAATGCTAGAGTTGCTGAGATTGGAGTGGAAGGGTTGCTCTGTTAGTACATCTAGTCGTGTTATCTCTTTTTCTGAAGGCTCGACATCTGGTCATGAAGGGTTGTTTGGCATATCTAGCATATGTTCGGGACACCACCGTAGTGTCTCCGATGGTTGATTTAGTACTAGTAATCTGGGAATTTGCCGATGTGTTTCCTTCTGACCTTCCAGGCATGCTGCCAGATCATGATATTGATTTCTGTATTGATTTGGCTCTAGGTACCCAGCCTATATCTATCCCACCGTACCGTATGGCTCCAAAATAGTTGAAGGAGCTGAAGAAGCAGCTTGAGGAGTTGTTGGCAAAGGGGTTCATCAAACTGAGTGTATCACCTTGGGGTGCACCAGTGTTATTTGTGAAGAAGAAAGATGGGACTATGCGGATGTGCGTTGATTACCGCTATTTGAACAAAGTTACCATGAAGAACAAGTATCTGTTACCGCGTATTGATGATTTGTTTGACCATTTGCAGGGCGCTAGGGTGTTTTCTAAGATCGACTTGAGATTAGGGTACCATCAGTTAAAGATTCGGGACTCGGATGTTCTGAAGACTACTTTTCGTACTAGATATGGCCATTATGAGTTCCTAGTGATATCCTTCGGCTTGACTAATGCCCCAGCAACATTTATAGATTTGATGAACAAAGTGTTTAGGCCTTATATTGATTCTTTTGTTTTGTCTTCATTGATGACATCTTTTTTTACTTATATAGCCTGGGGGAGCATGAGCAACATTTGAGAGTGGTGCTTCAGATATTGCGAGAACAAAAGCTATATACTAAGTTCTCCAAGTGTGAAATTTGGCTAGAGTCTGTGGCATTCTTGGGGTATGTTGTATCTGGAGAGGGTATTAAGGTGGATCCCAAGAAGATTGAGGCAGTTCAGAGTTGGCCTCGTCCCACTTTGGTGACTGAGATCAGGAGTTTCCTAGGGTTAACAAGTTATTATTGCTGGTTTGTGCAGTGTTTTTCATCCATTCCAGTACCTCTGACTAGATGGACAAAAAGGGTGCTCCGTTCCGTTGGTCCGATGATTGTGAGACAAGCTTTCAGAAGCTCAAGACAACTTTGACTACAACACCAGTTCTTGTGTTGCCTTCCGGTTCGGGGATGTATACTGTGTATTGTGACGCTTCACGCATTGGCTTGAGTTGTGTATTGATGCAGGAGGGGCGAGTTATTGCATATGCTTCGTGTCAGCTAGAGATTCATGAGAAGAATTACCCTGTGCACGACTTAGAGTTAGCTACGATTGTTCATGCTCTTAAGATCTGGATGCAATTATCTTTATGGGGTGTCATGTGAGGTTTACACTGATCATCGCAGCTTACAACATTTGTTCAAGCAAAGGGATCTCAGTTTGAGGCAACGTAGATGGCTTAGGTTACTGAAAGATTATGGCATCACCATTCTTTATCATCCGGGCAAGACAAATATGGTCGTGAATGCCTTGGATAGCTTGGCATTCATTTCAGCAGAAGAGAGTCCACTAGCTTTGGACATTCAGTCTTTGGCTAATAGACTTGCGAGGTTGGACATTTCAGAGCCCAGCCGAGTTTTTGCATGTGTTGTTTCCCAGTCTTCACTATTGGAGCAGATCAAAGTTCGACAATTTGATGATTCGCACTTGGCAGTCCTTAGAGGGACGGTGCTACAGGGTGGTGCCAAGGAGGTTTCTATGGGCGAGGATGGTGTTCTGCGACTCCAGGGTCATCTATGTGTTCCTAATATCGATGGCTTGAGGGAGAAGATTGTAGAGGAGGCACACAGTTCTCGGTATTCCATTCATTCAGGTGCTACAAAGATGTATCGTGACCTGAAGCAACATTATTGGTGGCGACGGATGAAGAAGGACATAGTTGAGTATGTAGCTAGGTGCATAAATTGCCAGAAGGTTAAGTACGAGCACCAGAGGCCAGGTGTCCTACTCCAGCAGGTGACTATACTAGAGTGGAAATGGGAGCACATTACTATGGAGTTCATAGTTGGGTAGCTACGGACCTTGCAGAAGTTTGATGCAATTTGGGTCATTGTCGACAGCTTGACCAAGTCGGCACACTTCATTCCAGTTGCAACTACTTATACTTCAGAAAGGTTGGCCCTAATTTATATTTGGGAGATAGTTCGGTTGCACGGTGTGCCTGTTTCCATCATATTATATAGAGGCCCTCAGTTCACTTCGCATTTCTTGAGAGCCGTACAGAGTGAGTTAGGGACCCGCGTAGAGCTCAAAACTGCATTTCACCCACAGACCGATGGGCAGTCAGAGCAGACAGTTCAGATATTGGAGGACATGCTCAGAGCATGTGTGATTGACTTTGGGAGACAGTGGGATCAGTTCTTGCCTTTGGCCGAGTTTACTTACAATAATAGTTATCAGTCTAGCATCGAGATGGCTTCATTTGAGGTTTTATATGGTCGGCGATGTCGTTCTCCTATCGGGTGTTTGAGCCCGGCAAGGCTAAGTTATATGGTACTGATTTGGTAAAGGATGCGTTGGAGAAGGTAAAGTTGATCCAGGAGTGACCTCGCACAACACAATTCAAATAGAAGAGTTACGCAGATCAGAAGGCGCGTGATGTATCATTTATGGTCAGTGAGAAGGTTCTCTTAAAAGTCTCGCTGATGAAGGGTATTATGAGATTCAGGAAGAAGGGAAAACTAATCCACAAGTTTGTAGGCCCATTTGAGGTGTTGAGGCGAGTTGGAGAGGTTGCTATCATGACCCTAAACCCAGACCCGGTCGTGATGGCACCTCTCGCAAAGACGAGGCCAACCGACACAAACCCCTAATTAAATTAACAGATATAATAATTCATAATTAAGTCATTAATAATGATAAATCCCAAAATAGAGTGAAATATATCAACTACTGAAACAAACACAGCCCGACATCGGGGTGTCACCAGTCATGAGAATCTAAACTTGTGTCTAAGAGTCTGAAAGAGTTTATGTAGTCTATTACAAAACTAGAAACAGAAAGTAAGATAGGAGGGAAAAACACTAGGTTGCGAACGCCGAGCAGCTACCTAGTGGACTCCGAATAGCCTGCTGGGAGAAATCAACCATCATTAGCGGGACCCGAAGCTCCTGAATCTACACATAGGGTGCAGGGAGTAATGTGAGTATGCCAACTCAGTGAGTAATAAAAATAAATGAAGACTGAGCGATAAGAAAACACATAAAACACAGAAAAATGCTACAAGAGGCAGTGTAAAACCAATACAATGCAATAAAACAGTGAAATCTTATAAAAACACCTTAGTTCAGTATAAACTTCTTTAAAATACCTTTTTAACAGTTAAACAAGTAAATGAAAAGCAGCGAGAAAAGATAAACACATAAAATCTGCCCCTCGGGCACAATATCAACAGAATCAGCCCCTCGAGCAATAACATGGAACAACACCAGCCCCTCGGGCTATATCACATATCACACTGGGTATCCGCGCTCACTCGGGGTGTACAGACTCCGGGAGGGGCCCCTTACAGCCCAAGCGCAATATCAAGCCATCTTGTGGCATAATCAATAGGCTCTTGGCCTCATATCAAGCCACCTTGTGGTGAACAACTCAGGCCATTGGACTCATAATCATAATCAGTACAACACTGCTGCGGCGCGCAACCCGATCCCATAATAATCCTCACAACATAGGCCCTCGGCCCTACTCAGTCAGAAATCTCTAAAAGTCACTGGGGCACAGTAAAACATGATGCTCAGCCCAAAATATCATTTAAAGTGTTAAAACAGAGTAAACATGGCTGATTTATGAAAACAATAGAATATAGCATGATTGAGTCCAGATATAAAGTCAAAACAGTGAGGAAATAGCAGTAAAAATCCCCTAAGGGTCCAAAACAATTGGCACGAGGCCCAAATATGACATTCAGCCCAAAACATGATGATAGCAAATAATTTTAAATCAAATACGCGGTAAAATAGTCATTCAGGATGGATTAAGTCACAATCCCCAACGGTGCACGACCCCACGCTCGTCATCTAGCGTGTGCGTCACCTCAACATAGCACAACGATGTGTAATCCGGGGTTTCATACCCTCAGGACAACATTTACAATCATTACTCACCTCGATCCGGTCCAAACTCTAATCTGCAATGCCCTTGCCTCTCGAATCGGCCTCCGGATGCTCCAAATCTAACCAAAATCAGTGCAAAACCATCAAAATATGCTAAGGGAACAAAGCCCACTCAAAAGAAATCAAATTACAACACAAATCCCGAAATTGGCCAAACCCGACCCCCAAGCCCATGTCTCCGAATCCGATAAAAATTACATCAATAGACTCCTTATCACTTCTCGAGTTCATTCATATCAAAAGCACCAAAATCCAACCACAAACGACCCCTTAAATCCCAAATTCTAGGTCTCCAATCACAAGCCATAGTTCTTCAATATTTAGGCTTAAATTCTACAAATTCCATGATTAATTTGGTAGAAATCACATTAGGATTGAGTATTAAGTACATAAATCTTACCTCCAAGTGTTCCCCTTTGATTCCCTCTTCAATCCCCTTCAAAAAGCTTCAAAATTGCCCAAAGATGGAGGAACTTAGACCCAAAATCGCGGAAATGGGTCTTTTAAACATTCTGCCCAGCACTTAAAAATCCGTCATCGCGAACGCGGTCAACGTCTCGCGTTCGGGAAGCACAACCTGGCGTTGACCACTTTTTCCTTCATTATGATCGTGACTCCCCGTATGCGAATGCGAAAGCTTGACTTCCCCTCTCATCACGAACGCGGCTCCCCACCCACGAACGCGAAGAACAAATCCTCCAAGACCCTATCTGCTCACTTACCTCTACGCGAACATGTCATGAACCTCGCGAACATTATGACCACGAGCTTCAAACCTTCGTGAACGCGGGATCACCTTCGCAAATGCGAAGGCCAATTTTCCAGCCTCACATCTCAACCCTTCGCGAACGCGAAGCTCAACTGTCTGCAACATCAATAGCAGATATCTGCAGTATTTCTCAACTTGAAATGATCCGTTTAACCACCCGAAACTCACTCGAGGCCCTCGAGACCTCAACCAAACATGCCAACCTATCCCATAATATCATTCAAACTTGTTCCAACCTTCGAAACGCTCAAAACAACATCAAAACACCAAATTTACATTGGATTCAAGCCTAAGAATTCTAAAAACTTCCAAATTCAGCTTTCGATCAAAAAGTCTATCAAAGCACGTCCAAATGACCTAAAATTTTGCACAAACATCCCAAATGATACAACGGATCTACTGCAACTCCCAGAATTCCATTCCGACCCCTATATCATAATCTCACCTATCAACCGGAAAACGCTAAAGTTCCAATTTCTCCAATTCAAGCCTAAATCTACTCCGTACCTCCAAAACACATTCTGTTCACGCTCCTAAGTCCCAAATCACCTTCCGAAGCTATCCGAATCATCAGAACTCATATCCGAGCCCTTTAACACATAAGACATTAGCCGGTTGACTTTTCCAACTTAAGCTTACTCAAAAGAGACTAAGTATCTCAAATCTTACCAAAACCTCTCCGAACCCGAGCTAACCAACCCGATAACACAAAATACAGCTGAACAAGGCAATAAGAAGCAGAAATGAGGGAAACGGAGCGGTAACTCATGAAACGACCGGCCGGGTCGTTACATCCCCCCTCTTAAACAAACGTTCGCCCTTGAACGATTCAAGAAACATACCTGAAGCCTTAAATAGGTGAGGATATTTGCTCTGCATCTCCCGCTCGGTCTCCCAGGTAGCCTCCTCCACGGGCCGACCTCTCCACTGCACCTTCACTGAAGCTATATGCTTTGACCTCAACTTTCGAACCTGATGCTCCAAAATAGCTACTGGCTCCAAATCATAAGTCAAATCTCATCTAACTGAACCGTGCTAAAATCCAAAACATGAGACGGATCGCCAATATACTTCCGGAGCATAGAAACATGAAATACCGGATGCACACTCGACAAGCTGGGTGGCAAAGCAAGCTCATAAGCCACCTCCCCAATCCTCTGAAACACCTCAAAAGGCCCAATGAACCGAGGACTCAATTTACCCTTCTTCCCAAATATCATAACACCCTTCATGGGTGAAACCTTCAACAGAACCTTCTCACCAACCATGTAGGACACATCCTGAACCTTCCTGTTAGCATAACTCTTTTGTCTCAACTGCGTTGTACGAAGCCTGTCCTGAATTACCTTCACCATTTTTAAAGTATCCTACACCAAGTCTGTCCCCAATAGCCTAGCCTCACCCGGTTCAAACCAACCAATTGGAGATCTATATATCCTCCCATACAAAGCCTCATATGGAGCCATCTGAATACTCGACTGGTAGCTGTTGTTATAAGCAAACTCTGCGAGCATTAGAAACTGATCCCATGACCCTTCGAAATTAATGACACAGGCACGCAACATGTCCTCTAATATCTTAATAGTGCACTCAGACTGCCCGTCCATCTGAGGGTGAAAAACTGTGCTTAACTCAACCTGAGTACCCAACTCTCACTGCACAGACCTCCAAAACTTCGAGGTTAACTGAGTGCCCCTATTTGAAATGATTGAAACTGGGACACCCTGCAAACGAACAATCTCCCGGATATAGATCCCTGCCAACTGCTCTAAAGAGTAGGTAGTACACACAGGAATGAAGTGCACGGACTTGGTCAGCCGATCCATAATCACCCAAATAGCATCGAACTTCTTCAAAGTCCGTGGGAGCCCAACTACAAAGTCAATGGTTATTTGCTCCCACTTCCACTCTGGAATATCCATCTATTGAAGCAAGCCACCTGGTCTCTGATGCTCATATTTCACTTGCTGACAATTGAGACACCAAGCTATAAATCCCACAATGTCCTTCTTCATTCTCCTCCACCAATAATGTTGTCTCAGATCCTGATACATCTTCGCGGCACCCGGATGAATGGAGTACCACGAGCTATGGGCCTCCTCCAAAATCAACTCCCAAAACCCATCTACATTGGGCACACATATCAGGCCCTGCATCCGCAACACCCCATCATCACCAATGGTCACATCTCTGGCATCATCGTGCTGAACCTTGTCCTTAAGGACAAGCAAATGAGGATCATCATACTGGCACTCTCTGATGCGATCAAATAAGGAAGACCGAAAATCACACAAGCCAATACCTGACTGGGATCCGAAATATCTAACCTTACGAACCGATTGGCCAAGGCCTGAACATCAACTGTAAGAGGTCTCTCCCCAACTGGAATATATGCCAAACTCCCCGTACTCGCTGCCTTTCTACTCAAGGCATCGGCCACCACATTGTCCTTCTCCGGATAGTACAAAATAATAATAACATAATCCTTTAGGAACTCCAACCATCTCCGCTGCCTCAAATTGAGATCATTCTGCTTGAATAAGTGCTGGAGGATACGATGATCAGTAAACACCTCGCAAGACACACCATACAAGTAATGCCTCCAAATCTTCAATGCTTGAACAATGGAAGCCAACTCCAAATCATGAACATGGTAGTTCTTCTCATAGGGCTTCAACTGTCGAGAAGCATAAGCAATAACTCTATCCTCCTGCATCAATACACACCCTCTCGAAGCATCACAATACACATTATATGACCCTGAAGCTGATGGCAAGACTAACACTGGAGTTGTGGTCAAGGCAGTCTTGAGCTTCTGAAAGCTCTCCTCACACTCATCCGACCACCTAAATAGAGCACCCTTTTGAGTCAACTTGGTCAAGGGCGATGCGATAGATGAGAATCTCTGAACAAACCGACGACAATAACCCGCCAAACCAAGAAAGCTGCGAATCTCTGTGGATGAGGATGGTCTGGGCCAACTCTGAACCGCCTCTATCTTCTTCGGATCAACTTGAATATCCTCATTGGACACCATGCGCCCCAAGAAAGCCATTGAATTGAGCCAAAACTC
Organism: Nicotiana sylvestris; assembly: GCF_000393655.2. Classification (NCBI taxonomy): domain Eukaryota; kingdom Viridiplantae; phylum Streptophyta; class Magnoliopsida; order Solanales; family Solanaceae; genus Nicotiana; species Nicotiana sylvestris. The sequence continues at coordinate 114,114,850 of NC_091065.1, forward strand.
ACACTTGGAGAACTTTCCATAAAGCTTCTCCTATCGCAATCTCTGCAATACAACTCTCAAATGCTCTGCGTGCTCCTCTTGACTACGCGAGTACACCAGAATATCTTCAATGAAAACTATGACAAACGAGTCAAGATAAGGCCAGAACATGTTGTTCATCAAATATATGAACGTTGCTGGGCATTGGTCAGCCCAAAAGACATCACCAAGAACTCAAAATGACCATATCGGGTCCTAAAAGCCATCTTAAGAATATCCGAGTCCATGATCTTCAACTGGTGATAACCTGAACGGGAGATCAATCTTGGAGAACACCCTCGCTCCTTGAAGCTGGTCAAACAAATCATCAATGCCAGAGGATACTTGTTCTTAATTGTTACTTTGTTCAACTGCCTATAATCAATGCACATCCTTATAGTGCCATCCTTTTTCTTCACAAATAGCACCGGCGCACCCCTAGGCGACACACTAGGCCGAATGAACCCCTTATCAAGGAGTTCCTAAAGCTGCTCCTTTAACTCCTCTGGTGCCATACAATATGGTGGAATAGAAATGGGCTAAGTGCCCGACACCAGATCAATACCAAAATCAATATCCCTATCTGGTGGCATGCCCGGCTATAGGAAACACATCAGGAAAATCCCTCCCAACAGGAACAGAATCAATACTAGGAGTCTCTACACCAACATCCCTCACAAAGGGTAGATATGAAAGACAACCCTTCTCAACCATCCGCTGGGCCTTCAAGAATGAAATTACCCTACTGGGAACATAATCAATTGAACTTCGCCACTCAATACGTGGCACACTCGGCATAACCAATGTCACTGTCTTAGCATGACAGTCAAAAATAGTACGACACAGAGATAGCCAATCCATGCCCAATATAACATCGAAGTCTACCATACATAACAACAACAGATCCACTCGGGTCTCCAGACCTCCAATAGTCACCACATATGACTAGTACACACAGTCTACAACTCAGTATCACTCACCGGAGTAGATACACGAACAGATGAAACAAGAGACTCACGGGGTGTATCCAAATAATGAGCAAAGTATGATGACACATAAGAATAAGTGGAACCGGGATAAATTAATATAGAAGCATCTCTGTGTCAAACTGAGACAATACCTGTGATCACGACGTCTGAAGCAATAACATCGGGTCTAGCTAGAAGTGCATAGAAATAGGCCTGACCGCCACCTGATTGACCTCCCCCTCTAGGGCGACCCCTAGCTGACTGACCTCCACCCCTAGCTAGCTGGGTGGGTGGTGGTGAAGTAACTGGCGCTAAAGACGATAGCTGACTCCTCTGCTGAGATGAACCCCCAAGATGATGAGGACACTGCCTTCACATATGACCTATCTCTCCACACTCATAGAAACTATCGGGTGCTAGAGACGGGGATTGAAGGGAACCCCTAGCACCGGAATGACTAGCAGATGTACCTGGCATAGAAGAGCCCTAAACTGATGGAGCACGAGACGAACTTTGAGCTTGAAGGGCACTAAGTGATGACTAGCCCTGATGATAATTGTGAGAACTATGACCCGATGATGCCCCACGATAACCTAGGCAAGCTGGCTGAGCATGCCTGAATGGACGGCCTATGTCGTGCTGAAACTGACCTCTCGAAGGAGCACCACCATAACTACCAGATCCTCTAGGCCTCTTGGCCTCCCTCTCATCTCGCTCCTGGCAACGAACTGACTCAATCTCATGAGCAATGTCAACAACTTTCTCAAAAGTAGCACCAGACACCCTCTCCCTAGTCATGAGAATACGAAGCTGATACGTGAGTCCATCAACGAACCTCATAATCCTCTCTCTCTCTGTAGGACCCAACCAAACAGCATGACGAGCTAACTCTAAGAACCTCATCTCATACTGCTTCACAGTCATCTCTCCTTGACGCAACCACTCGAATTGCCTGCGCAGCTCCTCTCTACGAGACTGTAGCACATACTTCTCCAAAAAGAGAACGGAGAACTTCTGCCAGGTAAGGGGCACTGCACCAACAGGCCTACGCCTCTCACAAGCCTCCCACCAAGTGAAAGCAGCTCCAGAAAACTGAAAAGTAGTGAAAGTGACCCCGCTGGTCTCTAGAATACCCGTCGTACAAAGAATCCTCTGACACTTGTCCAAGAAACACTGGGCATCATCGCTCTCTACACCACTAAAAGTCAGAGGCTGAAGTCTACCAAACCTCTCAAACCTGCGCTGCTCGTCCTCTAGCATGAAATGAGCCACATAGTCCTGCGCAGCTGCAACTGGCTGGGCTGGATGTGCCTTCGGTGTCTGAAGTCCCTGCACGACCTGCTCAGGTGTGCGAGCGACAGGAGTCTGAGTGCCACCCCCAGCCTGAGAAGTAGTTGTGGCTGTAGTAACTGAGATCGCCTGAGCTAGGCCAGTGCATACTGATAGAATCTGAGTCAGGGCCTCCTAAAGACCCGGAATCACAATGGACACAGCTGGTGCCTGAGCTGGTGCTGCTGGAGCGTCCACAACTGGGACCTAATCCTGAACTGGGGCGGCTGGTGGATCTGCAGGTGCTGCCCTAACTGCTGTGCGGGATACACCCCTACCCCTACTACGGCCTCTACCGCATCCTCGGCCTCAAGTGGCCACAACTGGTGGTACTGGTGGTCATCCATCCTGACCGATCGCTCGTGTCCTCACCATCTGTGAGAGAATAAAATAACAGAAGTTTAGTACTCGGATCAACAGATTCGCACGATAAGAATTTCAAGAATATGAAGTTTTTCCTAAAGGTTCTGCAGCCTCTCGATGATAAATACAGATGTCTCCGTACCGATTCACGAGACTCTACTAAACGTGCTCATGACTCGTTAGACCTATGTAACCTAGGCTCTAATACCAACTTGTCACGACCCTAAACCCAGGATCGGTCGTGATGGCACCTCTCGTGAAGGCGAGGCCAGCCGATACAAACCCCCAATTAAATTAGCAGATATAATAATTCATAATTAAGTCATTAATAATGATAAATACCAAAATAAAGTGAAATATATCAACTGTGGAAATAAACACAGCCCGACATCGGGGTGTCACCAGTCATAAGCATCTAAACATGTGTTTAAGAGTCTGAAAGAGTTTATACAGTTTATTACAGAACTAGAAACAGAAAGTAAGATAGGAGGGAGAAACATTAGGCTGCGAACGCTAAGCAGCTACTTAGTGGACTCTGAATAGCCTGCTAGGAGCAATCAACCCTCACTAGCGGGACCCGAAGCTCCTGAATCTACACACAGGGTGCAGGGAGTAATGTGAGTACGCCAACTCAATGAGTAATAAAAATAAATGAAGACTAAGTGATAAAAAAACACGTAAAATACAGCAAAATGCTACAAGAGGTAGTGTAAAACCAATACAATGCAATAAAATAGTGAAATCTTATAAAAACACCTTAGTTCAGTATAAACTTCTTTAAAACACCTTTTTAACAGTTAAACAAGTAAATGAAAAGCAACGAGAAAAGATAAACACATAAAATTTGCCCCTCGGGAAAATATCAACAGAATCAGCCCCTGGGGCAATAACATGGAACAACACCAGCCCCTCGGGCTATATCACATATCACACTAGGTACCCACGCTCACTCGGGGTGTACATACTCTGGGAGGGGCCCCTTACGGCCCAAGCGCAATATCAAGCCATCTCGTGGCATAATCAATAGGCTCTCAGCCTCATATCAAGCGACCTTGTGGCGTACAACTCAGGCCCTCGGCCTCATAATCATAATCAGTACAACACTACTGCGGCGCACAACCTAATCCCATAATAATCCTCACAACACAGGCCCTCGACCCTACTCAGTCAGAAATCTCTAAAAGTCACTCGAGCACAGTAAAACATGATGCTCAGCCCACAATATCATTTAAAGTATTAAAAACATAGTAAACAAGGCTGAGTTATGAAAATAGTAGAATATAGCATGACTGAGTACAGATATAAAATCAAAATAGTGAGGAAATAGCAGTAAAAATCCCCAAAGGGTCCAAAACAATTGACACGAGGCCCAAATATGGCATTTAGCCCAAAACATGATGATAACAAATAGTTTTCAATCAAATACGAGGTAAAATAGTCATTCGGGATGGATTAAGTCACAATCCCCAACGGTTCACGACCCCACGCTCATCATTTAGCGTGTGCGTCACCTCAACATAGCACAATGATGTGTAATACGGGGTTTCATACCCTTAGGACAACATTTACAATCATTACTCACCTCGATCCGGTCCAAACTCTAACCCTCGATGCCCTTGCCTCTCTAATCGGCCTCCGGATGCTCCAAATCTAACCAAAATCAGTGCAAAACCATCAAAATATACTAAGGGAACAAAGCCCACTCGAAAGAAATCAAATTACAATACAAATCCCGAAATTAGCCAAACCCGACCCCCGAGCCCATGTCTCGGAATCCGATAAAAATTACATCAATAGACTCCTTATCACTCCCCATGTTCATTCATATCAAAAGCACCAAAATCCAACCACAAACGACTCCTAAAATCCCAAATTCTAGGTCTCTAATCACAAGCCCTAGTTCTTCAATATTTAGGCTTAAATTATATAAATTCCATGATTAATAAGGTAGAAATCACATTAGGATTGAGTATTAATTCCATAAATCTTACCTCCAAGTGTTCCCCCTTGATTCCCTCTTCAATCCCCTTCAAAAAGCTTCAAAATCGCCCAAAAATGGAGGAACTTAGACCCAATGGGTCTTTCAAACATTCTGCTCAACACATAAAAATCCTTCATTGTGAACACGGCCAATGTCTCGCGTTCGTGAAGCACAACCTGGTGTAGACCACTTTTTCCTTCATCGCGATCGCGACTCCCCGTACGCGAACGCGAAAGCTTGACTTCCCCTCTCATCGCGAACGTGACTCCCCACCTGCGAACGTGAAGAACAAATCCTCCAGGACCCCATCTGCACACTTACCTCTATGAGAACACGTCATGAACCTCGCAAAAGTGATGACCACAAGCCTCAACCCTTTGCGAATGCGGGATCACCTTCGCGAACGCGAAGCGTCTGCAACATCAACAACAGATTTCTGCAGTTTTTCTCAACTTGAAATGATCTGTTTAACCACCCGAAACTCACCCGAAGCCCTCCGAACCTCAACCAAACATTCCAACCTATCCCATAACATCATTCAAACTTTTCCAACCTTCGGAACGCTCAATACAACATCAAAACACCAAATTTGCATTAGATTCAAGCCTAAGAATTTTAAAAACTTCCAAATTCCGCTTTCAATCGAAACGTCTATCAAACCATGTCCGAATGACCTAAAATTTTTCACACACATCCCAAATGACACAACGGACCTACTGCAACTCCCGGAATTCCATTCTGACCCCTATATCAAAATCTCACCTATCAACCGGAAAATGCCAAAATTCCTATTTCGCCAATTCAAGCCTAAATCTACTCCGTACCTCCAAAACACATTCTGATCATGCTCCTAAGTCCCAAATCACCTCCTGAAGCTATCCGAATTGCCGGAACTCACATCCGAGCCCTTTAACACATAAGTCATCATCCGCTTGACTTTTCTAACTTAAGCTTACTCAAAAGAGACTAAGTGTCTCAAACCTTACCAAAACCTCTCCGAACCCAAGCCAACCAACCCGATAACACAAAATACAGCTGAACAAGGAAATAAGAAGTAGAAATGGGGGAAATAGAGCAGTAACTCATGAAATAACCGGTCGGGTCGTTACAGTTGCTAATGAGCTTGCTTTGCCTCCCAACCTATTAGGGGTTCATCCGATTTTTCACCTGTATATGCTTCGAAGATATCACGCTGACTTGTCACATGTGTTAGAGTTCAGCACTATTCAACTAGATAAGAGCTTGGGTTATAAGGAGGAGCTAGTTGCAATTGTTGCTAGACAAGATCGCTAGTTAAGATCCAAGAGGATTTCTGCGGTAAAGTTTTAGTGGATGGGCCAACCAGTTGAGGAGGCAACCTTGGAGTCCGAGGAGGACATGCAGAGCAGATATCCACACTTATTCAGCATTTCAAGTATGAATCTAAACTCGTTGGAGGACGATCGATCGTTTTGCTTTATAGAACCCCTTTCCCTAAATAAGACTTCCCATACTTTATTTTACTGATTTATGACTTGTGGGGATGGTTAGTTCGGGATTTGGAAAAGAGAAGGTTGAAATTGGAACACTTGGTTCCTTAAGGTTGGCCTAAAAGGCCAAGTTTGACTTCGGTCAATATTTTGAGTAAATAATCTCGGAATTGGAATTTGACGGTTCCAATAGGTTTGTATGATGATTTTGGACTTGGGCATATGTTCGGATCGCATTTTGGATGACCCGGGAGCATTTTGGCGCCTAGTAGCAAAAGTTGGTTTTTGAAGTTCTTTAAAATTTGGTTTGGAGCGGGTTTTGGTGATATCGAGGTCCAAACGGAATTTCAAGAGTGAGAATGGTTTCGTAATGTCATTTAAGACTTACATGCAAAATTTGGTATCATTCCGAGTAGTATAAGTACGTTTTGGCGCATTGGAAGTAAATTGAAGAACTTGAAGTTCTTAAGTTTGATTCAATTGCTTTTAGGGTGTAATTCTTAGTTTTAATGTTGTTTCGAGCATTCTAAGAGTTCTAGCAAGTCCGTTTTATGATTCCAAACTTGTTGGTATGTTTGGGCAGGCCCCTGGCGGCCCCGAGCGTCAATCGGACAAGGCTCAGACAAAGTTGGAAATTTGGAGCAAGAGCTGAAGCTCTAGCTGCTATCATAATCGCACATGCGCTTGGCCAGCCGCAGGTGCGAGCTCACAGAATCGAGCCAAAGGACGCAGAAGCGGCCCAACATGGGCTGCCTAGTCATCTTAGATGCGGAAGAGCTATCGTAGATGCGGAAGAGGGATCGCACCTACGAAAGCGCAGGTGCATTGGCAGTGATCGCAGCAGCGGGACCCCACCCGTAGAAGCGAAATCGGCCAGCCTTAGGATCCTCTGCAGAAGCTGACCTTTGACCGCAGAAGAGGTCCCGCAAAAGCAGAAGTCCCTCCGCAGGTGCAGATATCGCAGAAGTCAGAACCTTCATTTAATACAGGACTTAAGCATTTTTGACTCATTTTATTCCATTGTTGCGCGATTCTTAGAGCTCTTAGAGAGGGAATTTCACCCAACACTTTCAGTTAAGTAGTTTCTACACAATGTGAGTGAAATACATAGTTTACGGGTAGATTACAACATGTAAATTGGTAAAAATTATGTTTTTAGATGAAAACCTAGGGTTTTGATAAAAATGAGATTTTACCATGAAAATAATTATGAAACTTAGTGAAAATCATATATTTATGCTCCTAAGGTTATGGTTAACAATTTCCTTCGAAAATTTCTGGAATCCGGGCAGGTGGGCCGAAGGATGAATGTTCGGAAGCTTGCATTTAGAGTTGGATAATTACTTTAATAGTTGGGTTGTGAACTTTTAAACATATATTGATTAGCTTTTATACTATTTGAATAGTTTTGGATTGTTCAGCACTGCCACTATCCAATTTCCCCTCCGTTGGGTATCATGATGGCACCTAGTCTTAGGTACTATGTAAGCCTAACATTTACGGAATAACAACAATAAGAAAGAAAATCTAATAGTCCCGATATAGAAATCTTTACAAAAACTTACAATTTTCCAAAACCGGTAGTACAAATCATAAGCTCTACAGAGTTTACTACAACTTCTAAATACAACTGTTTGGAAATAAGTTATACAGTGTGAAAACAAAAATAGAAAGGTGACTCTGAACCCAGCGAACATAGCAATAGGTTTACCTTGAGTCTCCACAGCAACGATTCACATAGCTACTAACGAACAAATAGCTGAATCTGTACAAAAATGTACAAAAGTATAGCATGATCACACCACAGCAGTGCCCAATAAGTATCAAGACTAACCTCGGTAGAGTAGTGACGAGAATAGTCAAGACACCTACTAGTCTAATAAACTGACAAGTATAACTATAGAAACAACAGAACATGATATCTATATTCTACGCGATATGGCTGATAATACAGTAATTTCAATAAGGAAGGAAACATTAAGTAAAAATAGAGCACCATAATAAGGACACAAAAGAGTGAACGGAAACACAACCCAAATCCGAAATCACAAATACAGTAAAGACAAGTAATAACTCAGCAACTACGATAGTTTTCACATCAGGTCTTAGCCAACAAACTCCAATGAATTAATCAAATCCTTCAAATATAAATCTTTCACCCATAAGTTTTCAAATAGAAATCTTTATAATATATAATCCTTCCCAATAACGATATTTCGAATATATTTCCTTCAAATAAATATCTTTCAAACATAGTTCTTTCAAAATAAATACCTTTCGAATATAATCCTTTCAAATAAATATCTTTCGAATATAAGTCACCATGTGATACCTCATCTCATAATCATACAATACGAGTCTCAGCCCACTTTCATTTTTCCATGGCACCTCGTGGCCATATTTCTATCACAATCGCACAGACATCTCAAGTGGCAAAAATATCAATATATAAAGATCTGTAGGATCAATTTACTTTCGAAATAGTTTGAGTGAAGAAAATGACATTACACTTAATTTAAATTTCGAAATATGCAATACAGGGGAGGATCTCATGGAATACCGTTCCGTAGTCCCAAAGTAAATATACAGTGCAGGGGATCTTCCGGAATACCTTTCCGTAGTCCTAAAGTAAATATACAGCGCATGGAGATCTCTCGGAATACCGTTCCTTAGTCCCAAAGTAAATATGTAGTATAGGGAGATCTCTCAGAATACTGTTCTGTATTCCCAAAGTAAACATGCAGTATAGGGGGATCTCCCAGAATACCGTTCCGTAGTCCCAAAGTAAATATGCAACTCAACCAAATGAGATAACAGTTACAGCACGGTAGGAACCTCATGTATCACCACAACAAGTACAACATCAACAATGACAATAATACAAAGTACGACAAGTAAATCAACTCAAGAACTTTATATCACAATGAAACGATATAACTCATTCACAATGGATAACCAGAGTAAGGAATGCTAGGCGTAAAGAGAACAACTTAACAAGGGAAAACTAAAATGTAGCAACAACTCCACAATATACGATTCAACAACAAGAAAGCTAGCACGAGTGGAATAATTCCAAATAATATTATGCCAGCTGAAATATAGGATATCTAACTTCTTTCAAGGTTGAGCAGTTACGAAGGTTGTTCAACAATTCAATTAAGGATAAGTGGCTGAAATATAATCGCAACCTCAATTAAGACTAAACAATTATAGGATGAGACAATAATAATTTTAGCTAAAGATAGGCAGTTAGGAAAAGATAGCATGTTAATAGGAGAGGTACAAATCTTCAGTTAAGTCAAATAAGAGTCAAATAAGCAATAAAAGTGAATCATAAAGCAATAATTAATTCCAATTAAGCATGTAGAGGTGAAACTAGCAAATAGAAAACCCAATCATATCAAGAACAACTTCCTACTTAGTTAATGTAAGGTCCTAAGAACCCTAAAAGGTCAATTTTCCACAAATAAGTCCAAGCACGCACTCGCCACCTCGCGTACACAAACTACAATCAACATAGAAGAATCAAATCCTAAGGGGGGAATCCCCCACACAAGGTTAAGCAAGATACTTACCTCAAAGAAGACAGACCGATACTCTAAAATGAACTTCTTGGGTGAAAAGACCTCCAGACGGCTCAAATCTAACCAAAATAACTTCAAAGCACAAATAAAACTCATAAGAAACTATTCTGGATCATAAAGTCTCAATCTTTAACAAAATCCAAAAATCGGTTCAAAAGTCGACCCCCGGACCCGCACCTCGGAACCCGAAATTTTTTTACAAAAATTGACTACCCATTCCGACTCGAGTTCAACCATATAAAAATTATCAAAATTCGATACCATTTGTCCCTTCAAATCAAGATTTTTCATTTTGAAAACTTTCTTCAAAAACTAACATTTTCCTCAACTCAAAACACAAATTAAATGATAAAAACAAAGATAAATTTATGGAATATATTAAATTGTAGGTGAAGAACACTTACCTAATCGAATTGCTAGAAAAACTCACAAAGAATCGCTCAAAACGGAGCTCTACAAGTCAAAATATGATAAAAATGGCCTAACCCTCGATTTGGAAAACTTATATTCTGCACAGGTGACTATGCATCGCGAACGCGGAGAAAGATTCGCGTTCGCGAAGAAGAAAAATGAGGTTGCAAAGAAATTCCCATCGTGAAAGCGAGCTAAGAGGCGCGAACGCGAAAAGTAAGAAACAGAAGCTGTCGCGAACGCGGGGTGATTGACGCGAACAATAAGAAGAAATAGCCCCCAGCTCCTAATCTCTATTATGCGAATGCGAATGAGGGACTGCGAACGCGAAGAAGAATGAAGCAGACTTTTACGATCGTGAAGGTACTATGCGAACACGATGAAGAAGAATGGGGTAGATCAATAGGACACTATGCAATCGCGACTAGGACTACGCGATCGCGAATAAGGATACCAGACACCAGAAACCAGCAATCCAAAAATAGAAGAAATTGGCTCGTAGCCCATCCGAAACACACCCGAGACCCCCGGGACCCCGTTTAAACACACAAAAAAGTTCTATCACCTAACACGGACTCGCTCAGGGTCTCAAATCACATCAAACAACACCGAAAATGCAAATCACGCCATGAATCGAACTATGAACTTCCAAATCTTCCAACTTTAAAAACTCATGGCAAAACCAATCAAACCAACCCAGAATGATGCCAATTTTTGCAGACAAGTCCGAAATGACATAATGGATCTGCTCAAACTCTCGGAAACGCATTCCGACCCTGATATCACAAAAGTCAACTATGGGTCAAACTTCTCCATTTTTCAAACTTCAACTTTTCTAACTTTCGCCGAAATGCTCAAAATTACCCTACGGACCTCCAAATCCTACTCCGGACGCACGCCTAAGTCCAAAATTACCATATGAAGCTGCTGACATCATCCAAAACTCATTTTGGAACCATTTACACAAAAGTTAAATTCCGGTCAAATTCTCATCGCTTAAACTTTCAAATTAGAATCCGTCTCCCAAATTTGACTCCGAATCATCCGGTAATTCAATTCAACCGTGCACGCAAGTTGATACACATAATATGAAGCTTCTCAAGACCTTATGCTGCTGAACGGAACTTAAATTCTCAAAATGACCGGCCGAGTCGTTTCACCCTCCCCTTCTTAAACAAGCGTTCATCCTCGAATAGGCCCACGATAACATTTCTGATCACAATATCTTCCCGAAATCAAATCCAGCATCATGAATAAGCCTCATATCCGTTAGAACCCTGTTTCAAACCTCCATAATATTGACGATGATGCAAGAAACACAAAGACCTCATAACTAAACACCCGAAGCTCCAAGTCACAACTAACACTAACGGGCACACACCCCACAAGCTAAAACTCAAGAAGTACAGAACGAAAATGACTAAATATGTAAAGAGAAATACATAAGAGAACTATCAAACAAGCCCGACAGGCAGAACTCTCTAACAGTACAATTCTACGAATCAACACAAGGAAAATTGAAATATATGAACAAATCACAAGGATCTCATCCTGATATAACTTCCACTGGGGTACACAACCCGGTTCAAACACATCAAATTACATGAAATCATGAGGGTACCGCCCTCAACTCTGAAGCACAAGTAGGATATACATCAAACCAACTAGAACCTTTCACTAGATCAATTCCGTCAACAAAATTACAACACGTACTGGCTCCCACACTGGTGGAGCATAAAAATCACAACTCATAACCAAAAATACTTAGAAATAACATCAAGCCTACCATAATGGACAATAGGAATTTACTACTAGTCGTGTAACCCTCAATAATGAATAAAAACAATGATAGGAACGACTACCAATTATAAAATCTCCCAATAGGGGCAAACATGTAAACAGAGTGCCAGATCATGAAACACACACATAAGTGGAGCAACAAATAGGGCAACTCACCCCAACAAGCAAAACTATAACGAAATACGGATGGTTCTCCTCTTTAACAAGCCGTAGGCATACTTGTATGACAATCATTTGGTGCAACGGCCTTAAGCCTACCATATGAAACACATCAACGGGCCGGGCCTCCCCCTCTTGGGCACCCTCTACTCGCCTAAATACCTTGCTACAACACATCTTCCCGAAGTCTAGGATAATCTCTCACCATGTGGCTAGTATCTCCACACTCAAAGCAACCTCGCTGATAAAGGAGTGTAGACCCTATATTGGAAAAGCGACTAGGGAGTAGAGACCCTATGTCTAAAATAATATCAACTAGGGAGTGGAGACCCTATGTTGGGAAAGGGACTAGGGAGTGGAGACCCTATGTCTGAAATAACGTCAACTGGGAGTGGAGACCCTATGTTGGGAAAGAGACTAGGGAGTGGAGACTGTATGTCTGAAATAATGTCAACTAGAGAGTGGAGACCTTATGTTGGAAAAGCGACTAGGGAGTAGAGACCCTATGTCTAAAATAAAATCAACTAGGGAGTGTAGACCATATATTAGAAAAGCGACTAGGGAGTGGAGACCCTATGTCTAAAATAAAATCAACTAGGGAGTAGAGATCATATGTTGGAAAAGAGACTAGGGAGTGGAGACCCTATGTCTACAATAAAATTATCACGACCCAATTCCCGAACCCCATCGTGATGGCTCCTCTCGTGAAGACAAGGCCAGCCAGACCAAAACAGAACACCTCATTTAAACAATTAATTATCATAAACAGTAATAAAACATAATATAATATCCATAAATTGCGGAACTTAACGATAATAATAGCAGAAACCATCCCGACACAGCCCAAACCGGGGTGTCACAAGTCATGAGCAACTAAGGGTCCTGATACAGATCTACTAGATATAATATCTGGTACAACTGTTTGAAGAATATAAAAGTAATAAGATAAGGGAGGCATAGGGCTGCGGACGCCAACAACTACACCGTAGTCTCCGAATCATTGCCTGAACTGGGAGAATCAACACTTAGGAGCGGACTCTGCGATGCCCGAATCTGCACACATGGTGCAGGGAGTAATGTGAGTACTCCGACTCAGTGAGTAATAATTATAAATATGGCTGAAAGTATGAAAACACGTAAAGGCACAAAGCAATTCCATATCAAGAAGTAAAATCTCTTAAGGCAGTAAATCAGTGAAGAAATCGAATGAAATCCCTTTTAAAACAAGTAGAACAGGTAATTTAACAGGTAATTAACAAGTAGAAATCTGCCCCCCGGGCACAGTATCAATCACTCAGAACAGCATCAGCCCCTCGGGCTCACTCTCAGTACAGTATCAGCCCCTCGGGCTCACTCTCGACACAGTATCAGCCCATCGGGATCACTCTCAGATCATAATGGGTACTTGCGCTCATTGTGAGGGTGAAGACTCCAGAGGGGCCCCTTACAACCCAAGCGCAATATCAAGCCATCTCGTGGTATCAAATTTTGGCTCTCGGCCTCATATCAATCAAGCCACCTCGTGGCATATAAAAAGTATCTCAGGCCCTCAGCCTCATATCACTCAGCATATCCTCACACATGGCCCTCGGCCTCACTCAGTCCGAAAATCATCACAAGCCCCTCGGGCATTAGTAAAACAGTAGTTCTCAGCCCAAAACATCATTTAGAAATATCATTGAAGTTTCAAATATGAGTAACAGTGGTTGAGTTTGTAAAACAGTAAATATCAACAGGACTGAGTTCAAGTAATAAGTCAAAACAGTGAGGAAATAGTGATAGAAATCCCCGGAGGGTTCAAATAGTTGGCGTGAAGCCCAAATATGGCAATCAGCCCAAATCATGATGATAACAAACAAGTTTCAGTCAAATACGCAGTAAAACCATCGATCGGGGCGGACCAAGTCACAATCCCCAGTAGTAAAAGATCCCACGCTCATCATCCAGCGCGTGTCTCACCTCAATATAGCACTACAATGTGCAAATCCAGGGTTTCAAACCCTCAAGACATCATTTACAATCATTACTCACCTCGAACCGGTGAAATCTCTAGCTCACGACGCCTTTGCCCCTCAAATCAGCCCCCACGTGCGTCGAATCTATCCAAAATCAGAACGAATACGTCACAATATGCTAAGGGAACAAAGCCCAAGCAAAAACAATCGAAAAATATCAAAAATCCCAAAATTAGCAAAACCCGAGCCTCGGGCCCACATCTCGAAACTCAGAAATTTTCACATCAACGGGTTCCTTATCCTTCCATGACTCCATACATATCAAGAGTTCTCAAATCCGACTCCAAATGGCCCTTCAAATACCAATTTAAAATCTCAAAATCCCAAGCCCTAGTTCTTCCATTTTTAGCTTAAATTCCATGAATTTCTAGGTTTATTTCATAATAGAATCACGTTTTAGGTTCAAAAGTCTTACCTCCAATCAATTCTCCTTGAATCCATCTTAAATCACCTTCAAAAAGCTCTCAAAATATTCATCTATGGAGGCAAAATGGTTCAAAATTGCGGATAAAATGTCTTATAAACAATCTGCCCAGTTCTGATATTCCTTCTTCGCGAACGCGGTCAACGTCTCGCGTTCGCGCAGCACAAACTTACTTTGACCAAAAATTCCCCTTCGCGAATGCGATACCCCGTCGCTAACGTGATGCTTTAACATGAACACCCTTCGCGAATGCGTGCTTACCATCGCGAACACGATGGGCAAAACGGACTCCACCTAACTGACCTCTACGCGATCGCGTGGCTCCTGTCGCGAACGTGATACACCATTGGCCAATCCCTTCGTGAATGTGAAGCCCTTCTCGCGAATGCGAAGGCAAAAATCCCTCAACCTCTTCTGACTATTCGCGAACGCGAAGAGTAAAACCCTGCAACTGCTGAACCTGCATTTTCTGCAAATTTTCAAACTCCATTCGAATGACCACCCGAAACTCACTCGAGGCCCCCGGGACCTCAACCAAGAGCACCAACACGTCCTAAAACCTCATTCAAACTTTTTCCAATCATCAAAACACCTCAAACAACACCAAAACCATCAATTCTCATCGAATTCAAGCCTAAGTTTTCTAAAAACTTCCGAAATACGTTTTCGATCAAAAACCCAACCAAACCACGTTTGAATGACCTGAAATTTTGTACACACATTAAAAATGACATAACGAAGCTACAGTAACTCTTGGAATCCCATTCTGACCCTCGGATCAAAATCTCACCTACCAATCGGAAATCACCAAAATACTAACTTCGCCAATTCAAGCCTAATTCTACACCGGACCTCCAAAACCAATTCTGATCACACTCCTAAGTCATAAATCACCACTCAAATCTAACCGAACCATCGGAACTCACATCTGAGCCCTCTAACGCATAAGTCAATATCCAGTTGACTTTTCCAACTCAAGCCTTCTTAAAAGAGACTAAGTGTATCATTTCTTACCAAAACCACACCAAACGCAGACCAATCAACTCAACCACATAAAACATGGATAACGAAGCATAAAAAAGTAGAAATAGGGGAAACGGAGCGGTAACTCATGAGACGACTAGCCGGGTCATCACAAAAATCAACTAGGGAGTGGAGACCCTATGTTGGAAAAGAGACTAGGGAATGGAGATCCTATGTCTAAAATAAAATCAACTAGGGAGTGGAGACCCTGTGTTGGAAAAGAGACCAGAGAGTGGAGACCCTATGTTTAAAATAAAATCATCTAGGGAGTGGAGACCCTATGTTGGAAAATACAGCTAGGGATTGGATACCCTATACTACCATGATTTTGAACTTTTTTCCTTTTTTTTCATCAAGAGAATGAGTAAAATGCGGGAAGAAATTTGGAGAAAACTTCACTTTTGGAGTTGTTGTTGCTGTAGAGCTATTTTAGTCTCCGTGCGGTTTTCTTTTGGTTGCACCTGCTTCCTGCAAGGTTGCTTTGGATTGCACCTGTTTCCTGTTTTTTCAAACAAAGAATAATTTGTCAGTTTGAAACGGTGGTTGATTTTGTGGCTTTGATTGTTTCAATCACTTGATCTCGGCCCGACTCCTTTGATGATACTTTTAACTACAACTGGTTGTTTCCTGAAGACCAATTTCATTTCTGTCCCCAGAGAACATTTGGTTTTTTTGAAACTTTCCATGATGGTTGATCACATGGGACTTAACCTTTTTCAATTTTATTTTGCCTTCATGGGCATTTCAATTTGATTTCCTTCTTTTAATTTTTTTTAACTTCAGAGCAATGGGGAACCTTTGGCTCTTCAAAATTTTCCAAGACGGTTAGCCACTTGGGACTTAATCTTTCCAACTTCATTTTGCTTTTTTAGGCACTTTAATTTGATTTCCTTCTTCCAAGAGGTTTTGATTTCGAAGCATCGGCCGCCGTGGCCAATCGGGGTTAACTTGATGCTCCTACTGAGGCTGGGTGCCTTTTTTGCATATTAGCTTGTATCAAATGAGAGCCCTGTAAAACAGTCTTGCCATCCCTTCTTTGCCTTAGTTTTTTAAACAAGGTTAGCCCGCAAGGGATTCAAAGAAAAACAAACATTGGAATGGATAATGAATTAGACAAGAGATGTCCCTTTCGGGGAAAGGAAAGAAGGACTAATCTGGAGTGCATGCGGACTTCAATGAACATGACATGCCTTTTGGAATGGATGCTTGATCTGTGTAAACCGTCCGACTCTCAGAAATTCATCACAACTTTTGCTTCGAAACTGAGAAACCATGCCAATGACTATGGGAATCCTCTTTTCAGTCAATGGAGCCATTTGCGGGTTTTCATAAGCTGACCTCTCTCATTTCTCTTCTCACCATCGCCTTATAGTGCTCTTTTTGAGTTTTCACTACGAGACTTTCTTATTTTGTTTTCTTTACTCACCGTCTACGGTTGTCATGACCCAATTTCCCCTCCATTGGGTATTGTGATGGCACCTATTCTTAGGGGCTAGGTAAGCCTAACTTGTACTGAATAACAACGATAATAATTAAAATTTAACAGTCTCAAAATAGAAGCCTCTACAAAATTTACAATTTCCCAAAACCGATTGTGCAAGTCATAAGATCTACAGAGTTTACTACAACTTCTAAATACAAATGTTGTGGAAATAAGTAAAAATAGTGTGAATACAAAATAGGATGGTGACTCCGAAGCTGTGAATGCAGCAACAACTTTACCATGAGTCTCCTCAGCAAGAATATGCATAGCTACTAACGATCAAATACCTGGATCTGTACAAAAAATATATACATAAGTGTAGTATGAGAACACCACAGCACTGCCCAGTAAGTATCATGTTACACCCCAAGTTTTCATACGTAAGAGTACGTCGTAAGTCATTGATGTAAGCTCGGAAATGAGATTATATTTGGAAGCAAATAAAGTAAGTTAATCATGTTACCTTGGAGGTTACAAATATTTAATATCATGAATAACGAGTACCAAGAGGGTTGGAAATCTTAGAAGCTAAACCAATTGAAGAAAATAAGTTTCGTCGAAAGTCGACAAGTTTCGA
Source organism: Nicotiana sylvestris (assembly GCF_000393655.2). Lineage (NCBI taxonomy): Eukaryota > Viridiplantae > Streptophyta > Magnoliopsida > Solanales > Solanaceae > Nicotiana > Nicotiana sylvestris. The sequence continues at coordinate 114,132,454 of NC_091065.1, forward strand.
ATGTTATAACATGTACTTTGGGGTGAGACTAGGGTTATTAACATGATAAGGAGGTTATTCTATGAGTTATTTTAGTCGTATGATATTCATTTTCTACATTTTGAAGGCAAGCAAGTTGTGGAACAAGAGTTGGCAAAGGTCATCACAAGTTACATTCATAAATTTGCTGAAATTTAGGTCAAATGTATCTGAGAATTTCTCCAAATATACTTGGAATCATGGGGTGTTCTACCTACCAAATTGAAGGTCTACGAGTCTAGTTTCTAACTCATTAAACCGTTTATCAATACGACATCGGAGTAGAGAGATATTCGCGTTTTTACGAGACCGCGCAAGCAGCTCCCAATGGGACCCACTTAGGCGGTGGTTGACCTACTTCAATTTATAAACGATTTGGACGCCTATTTTTGCTCATTTTTCAACTACAATTCGTCTCCAAACTTCTCCTAACCCTCCTAAACATATACCACAAGGGTTTGAAGTGATTCCAAAGTGATTACACCATATTTCAACATCAAAACTTAGTTCTAGTGAAGAACAACACCTCTTTGAGGTTGTGTTGTCATTGAGGATTGTTGTGGGCTGTATTTGGATGAAATTCCAAGTTTTTGCTGCTGTATAAGGTGAGTATAGCAGCCTACTGATTGTGCTTAATCTTTCTTGTATGTTGGTTAAGTTGTTAGGATGATAAACTACAAGATAATACTTGGATTAGCTTAAGTCACTTCTATGGTGTTGTATTGCTATTAAGGGTTGTTGTAAACTGAATATAACTTGGATTTTGACTTGAAGTTACTGTATAAGGTATGTATATTGTGATCTTTCTTGTGCCTAAGGTTATCTTGATGTTGATTAAGTTAAATGGATGGGCTAGACATGAACTAGTGAATAAAGTTGCTAATTGAGGATAGTTGAAGTTGTGGATTATTTTCGTTGTTATAAATATATGGTTTAAGGCTGGAATCATTGATTAATGACTTCATTATCATGTTAATGATACTTTTATGTTGAAGTAAGAAGTCTATAAGGATTGATAAGGGGTATACGGATTCCAATCGGAGCTTGCCGCTCGTCGTAATGTAGTTGTGACTTGTTGTTGTTATATGGTGTCTTGATATTGATAATTATGTATTGATGGATTGCTCTGGTAATTGTTGTTGGTATATGGTATTGGAGGAGGCCCTTGTTACAAGGGAGATGCTGCCCAAATTTACGTAAACGAGCTACTAGCTTAAGTTATAGACTTAGCCTTTGCTCAACACTGATTTTGAATCTCCTTATACTATGATAGATTGAGTTGACTTGTTTGAAGAGTTGATTGGAAGGGATTAGGGACTCAACGGGTTTAAGGTATGTTAAGGCACTTTCTTCTTTCTTTTGGCACGATCTAAAGTGAAATGAATACACTACTTCATAACGGATCTACTCCTAGCAACTAAGGTTGTCCATGTTGTTCTTTCCTTATAAAATTATTCTAAGCAAGTGTGTAGGACCCTTGAATCCTACTAAGGTTCATATTGAGGGTATGGATGTCCATAGTTCTCTTAAGTCACTCCAAAAGGTTTAGAAGGTGATTCCATGAGTTGAGCATGCATTATATATATGTATCTATTTTACTCTACCGAGCCGCGCTATAGTCGGTCGGGTATGGCACCTATTGTGCAACCACTGATCAGTTGGTTTACCGAGCTCCACGTGGCCGGGTACGATTCTACTGAACCTTATGATGGTCGGGTACGCTTTTACCGAGTCCTCTTTGAGGCCGGGTACGATATGATGATGATGATGCCCACATAGGCGAATGTTTTAAAAAGTTTATGTATATATATATGTATTATGCATTTCATATCAGTAACCCTCAGAGGCACTCATATGTTACAGGTTGTATCTCCTCTATCTCTCTCTTTACATTACTGTTCTTGTTTATGCTTTCCTGTCTAACATACTCGGTACTTTATTCGTATTGACATCCCTTTTTCCTGGGGACGCTGCGTTTCATGCCCACATGTCCCGATTGATAGCTTGACAGTCCTCCTAGTAGGCTATCAGCTCAGCGAAGGTGTTGGTGCACTCCACTTGCTCCGGAGTTGCTTATTTGGTCAGTATGCTTTGGATATATATTGATTGGTATGGCGGGGCCCTGTCCCGACCTTTATAATTTTATGTACTTTAGAGGCTTGTAGATAGATATCAGGTGTATGGATACTTGTATGGCCTTGTCGGCCTATGTTTCGAGTTTACTAATGGTCATGTCGGCCTTATAGGCCCGTATGTCACATATATACGTTTGTATATCATGTTGGGTCTTCATATGTTGAGTATTCCCTTATGTTTTATTCTTGTTATCTCATGACAGGTTTTCTGGCTCATTTACTCTTGATAATATGATAAGAAATATATGTTGCATTAGTACTCGGTTGAGTAAGGCACCGGGTGCCTGTCGCGGCTCTTCGGTTTGGGTCGTGACATATCAAGACTAGCCTCGATGGAGTAGTGACGAGGAACAGTCAAGACACCTACTCGTCTAATAAACTGAACAAGTATAAGTATAGGAACAACAATGTATGATTTCTACATAAGACTACACAATATGATTAACAATATCATAATTGCAATAAGAAAGGAAACGACAAGTATCAGCGAAATACCATAATAATGACACGGAAGAGTGGATGGAAACACAACTTAAATCCGAAATCACAGGTGCAACAAGAATAAGTAACAACTCAGCAACTACGATCGCTTTCACATCAGATTTTAGTCAACAAGCTCTGCGAGGTACCGAACCCTAGAAAAATCACAACTCATGGGTCTCAATGTCTGAACCCTAACACTTGGCATCCTATTCCCTCATCACACCTCATAACCGCACTGACGACTCAGGTGCCAAATAAAGCCATTCTCACATAGAAGGCAAAAAAACAAGGGTGTGCATCTATACTCAACAATATCAAGAAAACCTCTTATCCGATAAGGGTGCTTGGTTACGTGTTTGCTTGTACAAGTGTCCTAACATAGTTCATACTAGATAGTAAGCATAAGGAAAAGAACGAACATCACGTAGAATGTTTGCAGAACAGGGGGATCTACTGGAATACCGTTTCGTAGTCCCAAAGTAAATATGTAAAACAGGGGGATCTACCGGAATACCGTTCTGTAGTCCCAAAGTAAATATGCAGAACATGGAGATCTACCGGAATACCATTCCGTAGTCCCAAAGTTAATATGCACAACAGGGGGATCTACCGAAATACCATTTCGTAGTCCCAAAGTAAATATACAGAATAGGAGGATCTACCGGAATACCATTCCTTAGTCCCAAAGTAAATATGCAGAATAGGGGGATCTATCGGAATACCATTCCGTAGTCCCAAAGTAAATATGCAGAACAGGGGGATCTACTGGAATACCGTTTCGTAGTCCCAAAGTAAATATGCAACTCACCCAATAGAGATAACAATTTACAGTATGGCAGAAACCTCGTGCATCACCACAACAAGTACAACAACAACAATGACAATAATACAAGGTACGACAAGTAGATCAACTCAAGAACTTTAAATCACAAAGAAACGGTAGAACCTGTTCACAAGGAATAACCACTGTAAAGAATGTTAGGCATAAAGAGAACAACTCAACAAGGGAAAACTAATATGTAGCAACGATCCCACAATATACAATTCAACATCAAGTTAGCTAACACGAGTCAAATAATTCCAAATAATACTAAGTCAACTGAAATATAGGATATCTAACTTCTTTTAAGGTTGAGCAATTACGAAGGTTATTCACCAATTCAATTAAGGATAAGCGACGGAAAGATAATTACAACCTCAATTAAGACTAAATAATTATAGGATGAGATAATAATAATTTTAAATAAGGATAAGCAATTATGAAGGTTAGCATGACAGTAGAAGAGGTAAAATCTTCAATTAAGTCAAATAAGGGTCAAATAGGCAACAAGAGTAAATTCTAAAGCAATTAATTCTAACTAAGGCATGTAGGGGTAAAACTAGTAAATAGGAACTCAATCGTATCAAGAACAACTTCATACTCCGTGAATATAGGGACCTAAGAATCCTAAAAGGCCAACTTTCCACAAATAAGTCCGAGCACGCACTCGTCACCTCGCGTACACGGACTACAATCAACATAGAAAACTCAAATCCTAAGGGGACATTTCCCATACAAGGTTAGGCAAGATACTTACCTCGAACCAAGCTCAATCAATCAATAAGAATGCTTTTTCCACGATTTTACGACTCCGAATGGCCCAAATCTAGCCACAAACAATTCAATACAATCAACACGAGCTAAAGGAATCAATTCCATAAGAAAATACTAAGCTTTTAAGTCAAAAGTAAAAAAGTCAACACAAAAGTCAGGCCCTGGGCCCACATCTCAAAATTGGGTAAAAGTCATAAAATCTGAATACCCATTCAACCACGAGTCCAACCATACCAAAATTAGCCAATTTCGATCTCAACTCGACCTTCAAATCCCCAATTTGTAGCTTATGAAGTTCCTACAATTTTTCCCAAATTTTCGTCTCAAAGTACTAATTAAATGATGAAATCAGTTATATAATAACCAAATCCGAGTTAGAATCACTTACCCCAATGAATTTCTTGAAAAACTCACAAAAAATCGTCACAAACCGAGCTCTCTAGGTCCAAAAATAAAATAATACCCTAAGCCTCGGTTATATAGTACATCCTGTTACCTCCCAATGTGCGGTCCGCACATTGCCAAGTGTATTCACACATTTCCAACTTCTGCGGTCGCACAAAAATTATGTGGCCGCACTTCACAGCCTCTCCACTACCAGGCTTCAGTCAATTGGCCACAATATTTCCTACAAATGTCCAAATGATGACTTATTTTTTTTCTAAAAACTAGACACGAAGGTCTACAACTCTCATTTTTAAATCATCTCCAAATTCCTTGTAGATCAAAAGATATAAGCTTCCGAAGTCGGACCAGTGAACCTGCGGAATCACCAGAAGTGCGGCCGCAAACAAAATTGTGCGGTCCGCACTTTTCCTTTGCGGTCCACACTTGTCTTCTGCAGCACATTTTCATCTACTAAAGCTCTCAAAAATGTGCCTCAGCACATGGAATTGTGCGGTCCGCACTTCCAACATTCCCGAACAATATCAGAGTGCCAAAATGCTCGGACTCGCTCAAAACTCACCCCGAAACACACCTGAGGCTCCAGGGACCTCAACCAAAGATATCATCAAGTCCTAAGACACCATACAATCTTGGTCAAGCCCTAAAATCACATCAAACAACAACAAAAACACAAATCGCACACCAATTCAAGCTTAATGAACTTGAAACTTCAAACTTCTACAACCGATATCGAACCCTATCAAATCACGTCTGATTGACCCCAAATTTTGCACACAAGTCATATACAAAATCACAGACCTACTCCAACTTCCGGAATCGGTGTCCAACCCCGATATCACCAAAGTCAACTCTTGGTCAAACCTCTCAACCTTCCAAAACTTCAATTTTTCCAACTTTCGCTGAAATGCTTCAAATTACTCTACGGACCTCCAAATCCAAATACGGATGCACGCCTAACTCCCAAATCACCATATGAAGTTGTTGAAATCATCCAAAACCCACTCCGGAGCCGTTCGCACAGAGTTAAAATCCCGGTCAACTCTCACCGCTTAAGCTTCCAAAACTAGAATCCTTCTTCCAATTTGACTCTGAATCATCCGGTAACTAAACTCAACCACACACACACAAGTCATAACACATAATACGAAGCTTCTCAAAACCTTATGCTGCAAATGGAGCTTAAATTCTCAAAACGATCGGCCGGTCGTTACAATGGTGCCCGTGAAGGTTTTCACCAATAGGATTCTCTCATTTTATTTATCTTATTTTGATCGTAACAGCTCCAAACGGTTGTATCCTCCAATTCTTTAACATTCTCACCAATTGATCGGAAGGACTTGAAAAGGGTTTGGGTAAAAAAGGATTTGGATTGAATTACAACTTTGGAATCTTTCAGGCAAAACCATCGCCGAACCATTATAACATCTTCCCTAGTTTCAACTTTTGGGAGAATATGGATTTTTGTTTTGATGTGACTGAACCCTAAAGAGAGGTAGCATACGTATCCTTTCAGAATCAAGTCGAATGTAGTTCAAGCAACTTTGTTTTTTTTTTCTTCTGTTTTTTTTGTTTTTTTTCTCTTTCTTATTCTTTTCTTTTTCTTCCTTTTTTTTTCTTCATCATTCATTTTTCTTTTTCTTTCTTTTGAGGTTCCAAGAGGGTAATCAAAGAAAGGTAACTGACTGAAAGGGTTGCCAAAAAGGGTTAATGGTGTTTATGTAGCGAGAATGAAAGCCTTCTTCATCCAACCGGAGAACATTAATGCTATATAAAGGATCAAACAAAGTACCTTTTAACTGCACCTGCGTTGACAGTTGTTTCAGGGACATTTTCCTTCAATGTTTCACAGGTACAACGCTCTCTTTTGTCAGTACATCTCGTTATAATGTATGGACCATTTCAATCCAGAGCCAATTTTTCTTTAGCTATTCCAATTTTGTATTTTATTTCCTTAAACCTATCTTCATTGCATTCAGATTCTTGATTCATTATTTCGAAGTCTGATAGCGTTTTAGGATCTGGGCATGAAGTTCTCAAGCATATCATTTCATAAAATCTGCATTTAACAGAACTGAAAAGAGACATTCCTGGACAATGAAATATTAATTTTATTTGATTTTTTTTTGAATTTTAAAGTTAGAAGGGTTTACATCGGAAAGTAAAACAATAAATTAAAACATCCGGATCACACCCTGAGATAATTCGGACATAGAATGATAGCAAGACTGGCTACCTAGACTTCCGTCTGAGGGAGAACTTTCAGGCTTGGCGACTATTTTTTAGCTTGTCTTCTGTCTTGGAAATGGTTGCAATGGCCTTCAGCATCGGATCAAATTTCTCATCTTCACAAATCATTCCGAATACTGGCCCATTGGTGTGAGTAGGCAGAGGATTGTTCATCATATTAGGGTCCTCTTCATCCCTAAGCATTATTACCTGGACCTCGATGAGGTCTTCCACTGCTCTTTTAAGATTCCAACAGCCTTCAGTATCATGTCCCACTGCTTCTGAATGGTATTCACATCTAGAATCAGCTCGGTGCGGGGGGGAGGGCTGGGGCTTCAGTCGGTTCGGGGCTACTGGTTGTAGCAGACCTAGCCTGATTAGCTTTTGAAACAAACTTGAATACGATTCACCAATAGGGGTGAACTGATTCTTTCTGATAGGCTCTCTTGGACGAGGATTGTATTGGGGAACATTTGGTTGGGGATTACATGGAGCTTGGTAGGGATGGGCATTTTTGGGAGGTGGAGCTCGATTTTGTGCATAATGTTATGGTTGCGTGTAAGGTTGCAGGTTCATCACCACATAGGGAAGCGGTGCCACAACATAAGCAGCATCTTGATAGGGATAATAGTGTTGTGGGAACTTAGGAATAATGTATGATTGGTTGAATGACCTGCACGCCCCCTCGAGCTGGAAGCTATCATTGCTCCTTCTTCTCTCTTGTTTTTGCTCATCAACCCCCCCCCCCCCCGAAACATTCTGAACGGCCTGTGATGCAACCTTAAAAGCAGCTTGACTCAAGATTCGGCCCGTTTTCAAACCATTTTCGACCATCTACCCAATTTTGATAGCCTCAGTAAACGGTCTACCCATAACAGACATCATGTTATGGAAGCAGTCCGCCTCTTGGGCCTAAAGGAATAATGTAACCATTTCAACTTCGTCCATTGGAGGTTTTACTCTGGCGGCTTGTTCGCGCCATTTGACAGCATATTCACGAAAGCATTCTGCTATTTTCTTTTTTAAATTGGACAAAGAGTTTCTGTCGGGAGCGATGTCCACATTATACTGGAACTGGCGGACAAAATCTCGGGCCAAGTCGTCCCACATGTGCCAATGAGTAATCTCTTGATCGATGTACCACTCGGAAGCAATTTCGGTGAGATTTTCTCCAAAATAGGCCATTAACAACTCATCTTTTTCGCCAGCGCCCCTTAGCAGGTTACAATATCGTTTCAGGTGAGAGATCGGGTCTTTGTACCCTTGTACTTTTCAAATTTTGGCATTTTGAAGCCGGCTGGCAAGTGGACATGGGGAAACATGCACAGTTCGGAGTATGAGACATTCTTTTGGCCACTTAGGCCTTGCATGTTTTTCAGGCTTTGTTCCAGGCTCTTCATCTTCAGAGCCATTTCCTCTTGCTCGGGATTCCTGACAACCTTTTCTTTCCCCACCGAGAAATTATATTATGGTGGTTGAGTAAATGAGAAAGGTGTCACATATGTTATTTCTTGTTGAAACTGTGGACCCTGAAAGGTGAACGTTGGAGGCTCAACATACGGCTGTGGTATAGTTTGTTGTGTTGTGGTGCAGACTGGTGCTGCAGAGAACATTACTGGCGGTGCCCTTGAATTTGGCGCCTGGGGGTGAACCATAGAAGGCATGCCAAGACCATTAGATGGCATTAGAGGGTATCTGCACGGGATGAACGGGTTGGGCACTCGGACGCTGGTAGCCCCACTTGACCTGGGGATCAACTCAGGGAACCTAGGGATTGCACTTGGCGGTTCCCTACCATTAGACCAGGCATCCCACATTTCCAACTTGCGGAGACGCAACATCCTATTCTCTTCAGCAGCTGCTGATTCTGGTTGTGGAATAGCCGGTGATGGGCTATCCCCAGGATCGATAATTGATAGATGACTTTCAGAGGCTATAGGAACCTTTTCTTTAGATCTTGTGATGTAAGGATGGGAAGTCAGATTACAAACAAAACCAACCATCTGAACAGATACTGGCTAATTTGCACAGCCAACAACCTTGTTAGTTTTGAGACGCTTAACAGATAGGAAATCACATGTTGGGATGCAATGCACCTAAATAGTTAAACGCTTCTACCATGTGTTTGAACGGTTGCGTGTTTTGTCCCGACCTTTAAATGTCCCTTTTTACTCTGTACCTCTTTTATTTTATTTCCACTCTTTTTTTCTTTTCTTTTTTTTTCGATCTTTCACATCTTGATTTTTCTCTTTTGTTTCTTTCGCTCTTTGTTTTTCTCTATTATTTTTTGTCACTCTTTTCTTTCTGTTTTTTAGGTTTATTTATCGCTCAATTTGTTTATGGATATGATCGAATCCGATGGGTATTGCCTACGTATCATGACGCCGCATGAATCAGATCATTACGTAGTTCAAGAAACAAATGGCTCCTAATCATCGGAAAATAATTTGGATTTTGAATTTTTTTCGAAAGAAAGACTTCTAAAAAAAATTCTTTTGTTTGGAACTTTGGAAAACTCAAAAGTAAAAGAAAATATTTTTGTTTGATTCCATTCGTTTTCTCTTTTTTTAAAGAAGAAAGAAAATATTTTTTTTAATTTGAAAATTGCCTCTGAATTTTCGAAAGAGGGACTTTTAAGAAAATATTTTGGATCTTTTTTTTCTTTTCTTTTTTAATTTACAAAGGTACATTCTAAAGAAAAACGAAAATATTTTTGGACTTTCAATTTTTTAATTTTTATGACATTCACGAAAGAAAGACTTCGAAAGAAGAAAAGCAATATTTTTGGATTTTTGTTTCTGATTTCTTTTTGAACTTTTTGGGAAAATACTTTAAAATAAAGGAAACCCATATTTTCATTTTTGATTTTTGAATTTTTTTCCCGTATGAAAGACTTCGGAAAGATTTTTTTTTTTGTTTGGGTTTAAAATCCTTTTTTTTTAATTTTCTAAGGAAAAGCTTCTAAAGAAGAAATTAAAAGAAATATTTTTGGTTTTAAAAAAAATTAGGGCCAGAACCGATGAGGTTTGCCTACGGAACTCACATCTGGTGAGAATCAGACCCGCGTTGTTCGACCAGTTTTGGCGGAACAGGGTAAACATGACTTTTTGAAAACATTGGCTTATTTTCTTTCTCTCTTTTTTTTTTCAAAATTTCGGCAGAGTTTCGAAATTTTTCAAATACCTACCTCTCACTCTTGTTTTTTTTTTTTGATTTTTTTCTTTTCTTTCCCTATTATAGAAGCCAGTCAATATGCAAGCCGAAAAAAACAGATGCGCAAGTAACACGTAAGATGTATCATGATGGTCTTTTAATTTGGGTACACCTGTCCTAGACGGACCTAACTCCTATGTTGAGTCCCCAAATTCAAATACACGTGATGCGAACAAACGTTCCTACGAGGGATCCGGCATACGGCTATGTTATACTAGGTTTGAATCCTTGGATGTGTTATTCTAGACTTGGCTTCCCTGAGCAGACAAGTCGAGCCAAGGGAGGCAACGCACCGGGAACCAAAAGGTCGTCCAGCTTTGTAACTGATCCGATCCTCGTTCTAAATTAGGGTGTGACACTCTAACATAAAAGAAGCCACGCCTGTGTACGCTTCCGAGAAGATTTAGAAGACTCAGAGAGAAGAAGGGTTTCATAACAGTTTATATACAGTTCAATCAATATCAAAGCCGTAAAAAGCGGCATTTAACACATTAGGCCCAAAACATGTAATATTCGACAATCACAAGAAAGCCAAGCAAAATAGTTATTCTAAGCTCGAATTCAGAACCCTGACCCAGAAGTTCTGGGTTCTTGTCCCCAGAGAGTCGTCAGAGTTGTTACACCTCCTTTTTCCCGAGGGATAGGAAATTATTCCAATTGAAGTGACATTATTCGAAATGAGATTATTTATTTAATTAAGAGTCGCCACTTGGAATAATTTATGGTGTCCAAAGTCACCGATTTATTTTAAATCTCAAATCGAGGAAGTTTGACTCTATTTTTATAGTCCGCGAACACAAATGACCGGGTAAGAAATTTTGTTAACCCGGGAGAAGGTGTGAGGCACTCCCGAGTTCCGTGGTTAAAGCACGGTTGCTCAACTATGAAAAACTGGCATAATTATCTGATTTATTACATGTTTAAAACCTATTATGCATCTTTACCTTTTAACCGCTTTTAATTATTTATGAAATTTATTTAAATAAGTCATGATGTCGCGCACTTATTATTTTCATACACATTGTGAATCGCGCCATGTGAAACGCACCTGTGATTTACAATATATTTATTATTATTAATTGATTGGAAGTTGTAAGGTCGAGTCAAGTGAAATGCGTACTCGAATTGGGGTTTACGTATCATGATTATGCCGCGGAAATCGTACCCATAGTCATGATGATTTATTTAAACGCGCCTAAAGCAAACTACGATATTTGAACTATTTTTCCTACTTTGAGATTATTGTGAGGCATAAGTTATGAAAATTATTGTGGAAGAAATAAAGTAAATTAGTTGTGAAAATGCGGGCCAACTTATAACTTTATTGACATATGTGCCAGTTTCAATTGTATTATTCTTGGGTCAGGCAGAATTCTTTTTGGACCCATAATTTGCTTAAAAGAAGTCTGGCTCAATACTCTACTCCAATCCCAGTTGACCGAATGGTCCTAATGCATTTTATGATACCAAAACCCAAACCTTTATCTTAAAATCCAATTGTTCATCACAGATTCATCATAGTCCCCTTAAAAATGTTAACAAACTGAAAATAACTTAAAATAACTTATGCAAATTACGAACAGAAAAAAGAAAGAAGAATAAAAAATAAAATAATAAAAAATAACTCAAACAATCATTACCTATTCACAAAAAAAAAAGTTTTGCTCATATTCTTATGGAAAAAGGAAATTATATTTTCAATTTAACAAACTTAAGACACTTTTGAAAGTTAATGATGAGAAGAACTAAATAATCAAGCTCATATATATAGCATAATAAAATAAACTCAATCCATTTTCCACATGTTACATAAATCAAAGTCATAAATTCATATGCTTAAGAATAGAACTAAAAAAATACAGTGGGAAAAACCAACCTTAACTACTGAGAAGAAAACCGGATCAAAACAAAAAAAGACCGACGAACCAGAGCTGTGAGCGAGAACCTCGAACAATTTTGAACTTTCCGGAAAAAACTCAAATATCGACGGTGAAGGAGACCGAACTGTTGGGCGAACTTAAACGGTTTTGGGGCTGTCTTTGGGATATTATTTCACTGTATTTTTGGGTGTTTGTGTAACGACCCAGCCGGTTATTTTGAGAGTTAGAGCTCCGATCTCCTTAACTGCTTTCTCCACATCTGTTTCTACTTATGTGACTTTCTAAGAGGTTTCGTTTTGGTTTTTGGAGTGTTTTGGGACACTTAGTCCCTAAACGGAGGCTTAAGTCTGGGAATTTGGACCATAGTCGAAACTATATGAAGACGACTCCGGAATGGAGTTCTGTCGATCCCGTTATCTTTGTGGGGTGATTTTGGGCTTAGGGGCGTGTCTGGATTGTATTTTGGAGGTCTGTAGCTTATTTAGGCTTGAAATGACTAAAGTCGAAGTTTTGAAGATTTTGATCGGTAGTGAAACTTTTGATATCTGGACCGGATTCAGATTCCGGAAGTTAGGGCAGGTCCGTAAGGTTGATTATGACTTGTGTGCAAAATTTGAGGTTATTCGTACGTGGTTTGATAGGTTTCGGCATCAGTTGTAGAAAAATTGAAGTTCAAGATCTTTAAGTTTGAATCGGAGGGTGATTTGTAATTTTAGCATTGTTTGATGTAATTTGAGGGCTCTACTAAGTTTGTATGGTGTTTTAGGACTTGTGAGTATGTTTTATTGAGGTTCTGGGGGTCTCAGATGTGTTTTGGGGTGAGTTTTGAGCGAGTCCGGGCATTTCGGCACTCTAATGTTGTTATGGAACGTGGGAAGTGCGGACCGCACAATTCCATGTGCTGCAGCACATTTTTGAGTGTTGTAGCAGATTGAAAAGTGCTGCAGTAGACAAAAATATACGGACCGCAGAGGAAAAGTGTGGACCACACAGTTCTGTCTGCGGCCGCACTTCTGGTAGTTCTGCAGGTTCACTCGTCCGACTTCGGAAGCTTATGTCTTTTAATACACAAGGAATTTGAAGATGATTCAAAAATGAAAGTTGTATCCCTTCATGTCTAGTTTCCAGAAAAATAATGACATCATAATTTGGACATCTGTAGAGAAAGTTATGGCGAATTTACTGAATCCTAGTAGTGGAGAGGTTGTGAAGTGTGGCCGCACAATTTTTTTGCGACTGCAGAAGCTAGGATGTGCGACCGCACTTGGAATTGTGCGGACCGCAATTTGAGAGGATAGCTTGGGTACTATATAACCAAGATTTAGGATATTATTTCATTTTTGGGCTTTGGGAACTCGGTTTGAGACGAGTTTTCATAGATTTTTCAAGAAATTCTTCAGGGTAAGTGATTCCAACTCGGATTTGGTTAATATACATGAATATATCACTGATTTCATTGTTTAATTAGTACTTTGAGATAAAAAATTTGGAAAAATTGTAGAAACTTCTTAAACCATAAATTGGCGATTTGAGGTCGAGTTGTGATCGGAATTGGCTAATTTTGGTATGGTTGGATGTAACGACCCGACCAATCGTTTTGAGAATTTATACTTCTCTCGTCAATTTTCGGGCATGACTAGCCGCGTATGATATATTATGACTTATGTAAATCGTCGGTTGTAGTTTTCAAGTTAATCGGAATAGATATGAAGAATGATTCTCAGCTTGAAGCATTAAATTTGAAAGGTTTGACCTAGTCTTGACTTGTTAGTATTCGATCTCGGATTTGGATTTTTATGATTTGGGTAGCTCTGTCGGGCGATTTTGGACTTAGGAGTGCCTCCGGAATGGAATTTGGAGGTCCATGGTGGATTTATGCTTGAATTGGCAAAATTGGAAATTTAGCATTTCTGGTCGGCAGTGGAAATCTTGATATCGGGGTCGAAATGGAATTCCAAAAATTGGAATAGGTCCGTTGTGTCATTTGTGACATGTATGCAACATTTCAGGTCATTCAGAGGTGATTTGATAGGTTTCGGCTCGTTTGTGGAATTTGGAAGTTTCTAAATCCTTAGCTTGAATTCGAGGGTGATTTTGATATTTTAATATTATTTTGAGTGTTCCGAAGGTTAGAATAAGTTTGAATGGTGACATGTGACTTGTTCGTATTTTTAGTTGAGGTCCGAGGGGGCCTCGGGATGATTTCGGATAGTGTCACACCTCCTTTTTCCTACCCCCGGAAGGGTATAAGGAAGTTTTTTCCAATTTAAGTGACAATCGAAACGGGATTATTTATTTAAAATTCAGAGTGTCCACTTGGGATAATTTTATGGTGTCCTAAGTCACCGGTCCAAATCCCTAATCGAGGAAAAGATTGACTCTGTATTACAGTCCACAAACGCAGAAATCCAGGTAAGGAATTCTGTTAACCCGGGAGAAGGTGTTAGGCACTCTCGAGTTCCGTGGTTCTAGCACGGTCGCTTTGATCATACATGGCTTATTAAAATTACTGATTTTAGAACCTATGCATTTATCTCTTAACCGCTTTTATTTAAGAAATTATCCTGAAATGAGTCACGCGTACGTGTACTCATTTGTTTGGCGCGTCAAAAATCATGTCACGCGAACGTGTCCACAATTAATAACGCATTATTATTTTTAAGAAAGTTTAGTCGAAGTTGCGCGAATGCATACTCCGATTTTGTTTTTAGAAATCGTAATCATGTCACGAGAACGTGTACACAACCACGATAGTGTATCAAATGTGCCTAAAGCATACCGCGAACATTTGTTATTTGTTATATCTAAATTATGAAATTAATATGAGGGCCCTGTAAATTCGCTAAATGGCATACCTCGATTTCCAAGGATAAAAAACATTAATTGAACGAGGGCCGTGCATTTTGAGGTTTTGTTTAGCACGGCACACCTCGATTCTAATTTTAAGGAAATTCAAAGCTAAACTTGGAGGGCCGTTACTAATCCTATTTAACCTGACACTCCCAAAATAGCCCCGCTAATTAATTAAGAAAACTTAAGAGAGCTCTCATTATTAGTTCTCTTTTAGGGCTAAATGTCCTAACTAATTTAAAATTAATGGAATTAACATTAGAGGCAGACGAGTGTGTGAACTTAGTTTAACGGTATTTTAAAGAGAAATGTTGGGATCGGAGAACTGGGCCCAAATGCCAAAGGCCACATCTTGCCTCAGATCCGAACTTAACATGAAGCCCAAATCTTTTAGAACTGAACGTCCAAAAGGGTGTGGGGCTTGAATTTGAGTCCCCAAGCACGCAACAAAAGAATCAGAAGCATTAAGGATGTGGGTGTTAACCCAAGCAAAGCTTTCAACAATACATCAAATGCACCACAATCAATATCAAACTATCTCGATAGGCAAATATAAAAGAGATCTTAACTTCAATTAAGCTTGTTTTTATACATGCACGAACAAATCATATTTACAACATAGTCAAGTAAATGGATCTGAATTTAAAGCATAGATTCATGTTCCACACATTTACAAATAACCAAAGTAACTCTATGCATGGCTCAAACCTTAATGCGATAAACTACACATTTCTCTTGGAAAAAGAAAAATGTTGAATATCACCTCAAAACCTAGAATCACCCAGTAGAAGAGATAAAACCCGTACTATTTGACACAACCTAATACTGATTCAACCATATAGCTTAATTGCCAAAGTTTCTTTAATCGGTCAAAATCAGATTCAAAAGATGAAAGTCCAATGGTTGAAGCTAAGCATCTAGCCACACTATCCTTGACAACACATTGAATCCCGTACCAAATGCAGAGTAAACTACAACTTTTTGAGAGGATACTGCCAGCAATCAAACATATGATATGGAGCAAAATAAATCAGGATAAAAGAGATTCATAGACAAGAAATGCTAAGCTATGAACAAGTAACTTAATGTTATGCTTCGAAACTCCATTTCCATTTCATTCTTCAACTTGAGCACCACATTATACAAGTTTCAAGGGCATGTACCTGGAAGGCAAAGAAAATAGGAAAAGTGAAGGATCAACAGTAGCAGAGCAGTATCAGCAGCAGTATAACAGGGTTTTATACCACTGAAACCAACCCCAACTTCAAACCAATTCCAAGTAGATTCGAACCCCAGTTTCTAAACCTCAATCTCAAATTAAAATAGTAACCCAAGCACAAATTTAGCTCGAAATCAGCTTTCAACAGCCAAGTTAAACCATCTTCAACCCCATTCCATCAGAATTTGTTTCAGAAATTAAAAATTTTAAAATCACAAATCAATGAAACAGTGATCTTATTCAAATTTTTCACCCGTTTGTGTTTTTTCTGGATTTTTCCCCTTAAAGTCCCCCTTGAAATGCAAGGAAGAGGTGCCTTTATAGGCAAGGAAATAGTGCAGCAATAGGGAAATCAAATTTTTATTTTAGTCATTTTCATGTTTTCATTTTTTCCTAGATATCCCTATTTAGTTTTCAGATTTTCAAAACAATCCCAAAGTCAGCTTCTAAGAAGCTTCCTAATCAGTTATACAAAGATTCTCCTAAGCAAATACCCAAAACGACCCCCCATACCCCTCTTATTTACACTCAGCAACTCCTAGGTCAAGTTGACCCGAAGGCATGATTTGATACGGGTTAATAACACAGATTCAGTTCCTTCTTGGGCTTCTGATTCCTCATAGTCCAATTAAAATCAAATGATGATTCCAATATTGAGAAATTGACCCAAACTTTCCCTAAACAAAAAAGCCTGGAACCATTTGTTTAAAAGCAGCCGAAACCAAAAGCAAACTGAATGAACTAACCAGTATAATTTCATAACAACAATTTAACTAAATCATGGGCCTAATTTCATTAACTAGGTGATTAAACTGATGATGAAACTATAATTATGCTATTAATACAAAGACTTAGACAAACAAAACAATGTGGACTAAAGAAATAAGATAATCAAGCTTCACAAAGACAAAGAGGAAAATAGAATTAGAGATGGAACCAATTTGAACTCGAAAAACCCGAACAAACTTCAACCAAACCAAAAGAGAAGGGATGAGGAGGAAGATGAAACAGTGAAAGAAAATAAAATACAAGGAGGAGGAACTTACCGAATCAAAGCACGAAACCAAACGGAAACAGAAAACTCAACCAAACTTATGTCGAATCCGTTGTTCTTTGTAAAGAACAACTGAATCGACATCAATTTCATCGAGTTAGGCTCTCAAACTTTGAAAGAAAATATTGCATGTTTCCAGGCTTGAAAGGAGATGATTTTGAACTTTTGAGTTGAACTCGAATTTAAGATTCGACGAGTTCAGCGCTGATTTGAAGGATATGGGTTATGGATTTGGAGAGAGGAGATCATGGTAGGTATGTGGTGTGATTTTGGCATTGAAAGGAGGTGGCGCCGCCACTGAAAAACATCGTGGCGGTGCTAGGGTTTCATGTTTTTTATCTAAGATTTGCAGGATTCTATCCAGATTTGAGGCGTGCGGAGTGGAGGTTTGGAAAGAGGAGGGTGAGGCAGTTATCTAGTGTAAATTTGGCGGCAATTGGATGTCGGTCGCCGCCGTAGGCGATTTTCGGCGGGCGGCGGACAGTGGCTTAGGGCGGAGCTCGGCGGGGCTTTGAAGGGTTGAAGGAGATGACTGGGGGTAGGGGGCTGTTTGGACATGTATGTATTAAGTAACTCCCTAGTTCTCAGCCGTCCAATCAAGTAACATAGATGGCTCAGATCTAATTGGCCTAAACGGGGTCGTTTTGGGTGGTAACGGGTGGACCGGGTATTGGGCGGGTCAGGGATTCAATTTGTACGGGTATGGGGGTGGACCAGCTTGGGCCTGGCGAATTAACCTAGATATGGCCCAAAATCCAGCTCTCTTCTTTTCAATTCTTTTCAATTTCTCTTATTTCTATTTTAATTCCTTTTCTTCCCCTCTTTTTTTTTCAAAATTAAACTAAAAATAAAAATTTAAACCTAAAACCAAATTAACCTGAAAAAATACTAATTAAACCTAAAATAAAAATTATCACATTTAATTAAAACAAACTAAAAGAAAAAAAAAACTACTCAAAATCAAAGCTAAAATCAAAAGGTGCAAATTAAACTATTTTTGTGATTCCCCCCCCCCCCTTATAAAATAACTTAATTACTAATTAATCCTAAAATGCTAAATTAAATCCTAGATGCAAATGCACATATATATTTGTATTTTTCATAGTTTTAACAGAATTAACATGCGCAGACAAAATGCAAAATAATTAACAAAAATACTACAAAAATCTACGAAATTGCAAATAATGGAAAAATTTATTTTGTTTTGAATTTTTGGGAGTAATTCATATAGGGCAAAAATCACGTGTCACAGCTGCCCCTCTTTTCTCGGAAACACAAAGAGTTTTCGTGCAAAGATAAGTGAGCACATACGAGCGATTTTTGCCCGTTTGCATACTCCGTGGAAAGCACTTTTGAAAGAGTTGACCGCACCCTGCTTCTGAGGTTGCCTATATATCCTTGGCTAAAAAGGAATCAGGTCAGTGTAGTTCAGGAATGTTTGGTAGCTGGGACTTCCAAGAAGCTGTGATTTTACT
The DNA here is from genome assembly GCF_000393655.2 of Nicotiana sylvestris. Lineage (NCBI taxonomy): Eukaryota > Viridiplantae > Streptophyta > Magnoliopsida > Solanales > Solanaceae > Nicotiana > Nicotiana sylvestris. The sequence goes on from NC_091065.1 coordinate 114,151,009, forward strand.
GTTTCCACTGCTACTACTGCTTACTGAACCCCCTTATTACACCATGTCAAAAATAAAAGAAGCTAGACTAGACTATGATCTATGAGTTTACAAGAGATCTTATCTATATCTTCAAACTTGCTTCTTGTGGTTCTTGTTGCCTTGTTGACTTGTATTCTCCCGGTGAAATCCCTTTTCGCCGCCTTGAATTGTAATCTGAGATGTTTTTCCTTTCTCCAGGTGGATGCCTGACTGCCAACTACACTTTGAGATGTTTTTCCTTTCTCCAGGTGGACGCCTGACTGTTGAACTTGAATGTATTCCCTGCTCTCCAGGCGGGCTCCTAATTGTTGAACTTGAAATGTATTCCCATGCTCTCCAGGCGGGCTCCTGATTGCTGAACTTGAAATGTATTCTCATGCTCTCCAGGCGGGCTCCTGATTGCTGAACTTGAAATGTATTCCCATACTCTCCAGGCAGGCTCCTGACTGCTAACTTGAAATGTATTCCCTTCTCTCCAGGCGGGCTCCTGACTTCACCAAAATAGACAAAAACAAAGAAAATTTTTCTGCCCCAATTTGGTATTTGGGGACATATGTAAGTGTAAAATGAACCACATTACCAAATATTAATAAGAACTTGATAGCTAAAACTTGAGTTATACTCCCTTGTTCTCCAGGTGGGCTCCTGACTGCTGAACTGGAATGTATTCCCTGCTCTCCAGGCGGGCTCCTGACTGCTAACTTGAAATGTATTCCCTGCTCTCTAGGTGGGCGCCTGATTGCTAAACTTGAAATGTATTCCCGTGCTCTCCAGGTGGGTGTCTGATTGCTGAACTTGAAATGTATTCCCGTGCTCTCTAGTTGGGCGCCTGATTGCTGAACTTGAACTGTATTCCCTGTTCTCCAAGTGGGTACCTGATTTCAACAAAATAGACAAAACAAAGAAAATTTTCTGCCCCAGTTTGGTAGCTGGGCACATATGTGAGTGTTAAACGGAATTATATTACCAAATATTACTAAGAATTTAAAAGCTAGATCCCGTTATCCAGGAGGGTCCTGACAGCTCCTAGTTAAACGACAGTTTTAAATCTAAATTATATCTCATAAAGGTATTACTTTCGCTACATCTTGTTATCTAAGCCGATCTTTAAACTACACCTCATTATCCAGGAGGGTCCTGACAACTCTTAATTAAACGACAATTTTAAATCTAAGTTATATCTTCTGAAGGTATTACTTCCGCTACATCTTGTTATCTAAGAAAGTATTAAAGCTACATTCCATTATCCAGGAGGGTCTTGAAAATCAAAAGTCAAGTTTTATCTTAAGAGTGGCTATTTTACGGCTAAATTATATTACCTTACACCAGAACTTATGCTAAATTTGTTATCCAATGGAAATTTTTAAAGCTAGGTCCCATTATTCAGGAGGGTCCTGATAACTCTTAATTGAATCCTATCCTATACATGCAAACTTTGAAGCCTACTTATGTTCCTTTGGGGTGCACTTATGCTAGATCTTGCTACTCATGAATGTTTTGAATTTTAAACTAGGTCCCATTTTCCAGGAGGGTCCTGAGAATCAAAAGTCAAACCTGTCTAATGCTTGCTTTTCCCCTACGGGGGTTCCTCCGAAACAGTAGAAACTTTCAGCCCCTATTTCAATCAAAGAACATTTGTCAGTTTAAAATGTGGTGGTTAGTCGATGGAATTCTTGCTGAAGGTCTCTCCGCTGCCGTGTTTTGTTTTGACCTGCTTCCCCGAACCGGCCCTGAACTACATGACTTTCTGACTGACCTTCAAACCTCATGACCTTTGATGACCCGAGTGTTCTGTACCCAAACCGTTGTTTTACATCTCTAACCCCTTTATCTGAGCCTTTGCATCTCCCATGAAATTACCAAGTCATTCCACCGGTGAAACTTCCAGTGACTCCTTATATCCCACTTTACATCATGCTATCTTTGGTATGTTCTGGCCACACTGTGCTTCGTAACTTTGGAAGTTGGTAGTGAGCTTTGAAATCCTTTCTTTTCTTTGAACAAGACTGACATTTGAAACATCTTAGAGAGATAAACTCCAGAAGAAATGAAATGCAATGACCTTGAGAGTTAAGGATAAAGAGAATCCAAAACCAGACGACTTGCTAAGAAAGGAAAAGGAAAAAGAGACTTATCTGAGTGGGACAGTTGGTACCATTGATCATGACATGCATTTCAGATTAATCGGCCCAGACTGCCCAACCAATCAACTTTCAGTTGCCATACTTTGTTGCCTCGGAACTCCACAACCTGATTTCTTCGCCAAAACCTTGACCTTGCTCGGCCTGCGGTGCCCTGAAAGATTTTCACCAACAAGCCTCTCTCATTTGTTCATCTCTCAACTCACTTTCGCCTTACGATACTCGTGAGGGTTTTCACCAATAAGACTCTCTCATTTTGATTTCTCTCAGCTCCCGTCGCCTTATGGTGCCCGTGAGGGTTTTCACCAATAAGACTCTCTCGTTTTCATTATTTTTTTATCTACTTGGACCAAAGTGTTGCCCCTGATATGAATCACATCCACTTGCTTTGACTTGGCATTTTTCTAAGATTGATCGGAAGGTCTTTATTTTGGACCATAATATGGGCTTTTGGATAGGGTTAGAAAGAATGGGTATCAAAGACTCAAAAGAATTCAAATGGGTTCAAAATTACAACTTTTGGAATCAGATACCTTGCAACAACGACAAATTCTGCCCCAGTTTCTTTGCTTGGGGACTTTTGAATTTTTATTTTTGATGGGACTGAACCGTGAGGCTGCCTACGCATCATTAAAAGGAATCAGGTCGAACGTAGTTCATGTCGTAGAAATTGCTTTGTTGTTGTGGTTTTTCCTTTATGTTCTTCTTCTTTCTCTTCTTTTTTTTTGTTTTGTTGTCTTGTTTTTTTTTTCTTTTATTCTTTTTTTCATTTCTTTCTCTTTTTCTTCTTTGTTTTTCTTTCTTTTCTTTCCTTCTCTCTTTTTTCTTCTTCTCTCTCTTTTCATCCTTTTCTTTTCTCTTTTTCCTTTACTCATCTTTCGCACTTGCCCTTCTGATCTTTGCTACTGATTCTAAAAGAGGGGTATGAAAGGAAATAAATAAGGCTCAAGGGGATAACAAAGGATAAAGTGTTTAGATAGAAGAACAAAATGTCTTCGTCATTCCAATCTTCAAACCATGTCAAGTACAAACAAATATAATTTAAACAAAAAAATCATACATAATATCTCTTGACCGCATCAAAATTGATGGCCATTTCTACGCATTTGCCTTCTATATCCGTTAAATACAAAGCACCATTGGACAACACTCTTGTTATGACGAACGACCCCTGCCAGTTTGGGGCGAACTTGCCTTTTGCTTCAGCCTGATGAGGAAGAATGCATTTCAATACTAACTGACCCACTTCAAACATCCGTGGACGCACCTTCTTATTATATGCTCTTGCCATTCTCTGTTGATACAACTGGCCATGACACACTGCTGCTAATCTTTTCTCATCAATCAAACTCAATTGTTCCAGGAGGGTTTTAACCCATTCATCATCGTCAATTTCGGCTTCTGCGACAATCTGAAGGGATGGAATTTCCACTTCTGCAGGTATCACTACTTCGGTGCCATACACCAACAAATAAGGAGTCACCCCTACTGAAGTACGGACAGTAGTGCGATAACCCAGCAATGCAAACGACAGCTTTTCATGCCACTGCCTAGAACCCTCCACCATTTTTCGAAGTATCTTCTTTATATTATTGTTGGTTGCCTCAACTGCTCCATTTGCCTTAGGGCGGTACGAGGTAGAATTGCGATGTGTAATCTTGAACTGCTGACATACCTCTTTCATCAGATGACTATTGAGATTAGCCCCATTGTTTGTAATGATCACCTTTGGTATCCCAAACCGGAAAATGATATTTGAGTGCACAAAATCAACCACCGCCTTCTTGGTTACAAACTTGAATGTTTTAGCCTCTACCCACTTGGTGAAATAGTCTATGGCCACCAGAATGAACCTGTGCCCATTTGATACTGATGGCTCAATTGGCCCAATGACATCCATGCCCCACACAACAAAAGGCCACGATGCAGACATCGTGTGTAATTCAGATGGTGGAGAATGAATCAAATCTCCATGCAATTGGCACTGATGACATTTACGCACGAAACTGATGCAATCTCCCTCCATAGTGAGCCAATAATAACATGCTCGGAGAATCTTCTTTGCCAACACGTACCCACTCATGTGCGGTCCACAGACTCCATAATGTACTTCGGTCATAATAGTTGTGTCCTGCCTAGCATCTATGCATCTCAGCAGTCCAAGATCTGGAGTCCTTTTGTACAAAACCCCTCCGCTGAAGAAAAAGCCGCTTGCCAACCGCATAAATGTTCTCTTTTGATCACCCGTGGCTTGTACTGGATACACCTCCATCCTGATATATTCCTTGATATAGTGAAACCAAGGCTGCCCATCGAGATCTTCTTCCACCACATTATAATAAGCATGCTGATCATAGATCTGAATCTGCATAGGGTCCACATAATCCTTATCGGGATGGTGTAACATTGACGCCAGGGTGTCCAAAGCATCGGCAACCTCATTGTGAATCCTTGGAATATGCCTGAACTCTATTGATTGGAACCGTTGACAAAGCTCCTGCAAGCATTGTCGGTACGGTATGAGTTTTAAATCTCATGTTTTCCATTCTCCTTGAATCTGGTGCACCAGAAGGTCCGAGTTGCCCAAGACCAAGACTTCCTGGACACCCATATCTACAGCTAGCCTCAAACCCAGAATGCATGCCTCGTACTCAGCCATGTTGTTAGTATAGTAGAAACGAAGCTGAGCCGTAACAGGGTAGTGATGCCATATTTTAGAAATAAGTAGTGCTCCTATCCCAACGCCTTTCATGTTAGCAGCCCTATCAAAGAAAAGTTTCCATCCTGGCTTTTAAACTGGTTCCAACTCATCAATATGCATTACCTCTTCATCAGGGAAGTAAGTCTTAAAAGGCTCATATTCTTCATCCACTGGGTTCTCAGCCAAATGATGGGCCAATGCCTGGGCTTTCATTGCGGTCCTAGTCATATAGAAGATGTCAAATTCTGTGAGTAAGATCTACCACTTTTCGAGCTTCCCTGTAGGCATAGTATTCTGAAAGATATACTTTAACGGATCCAAACGCGAAATGAGGTAAGTAGTGTAAGATGACAAATAGTACTTCAACTTATGTGCTACCCAAGTTAGGGCGCAACATGTCCTCTCAAGGTGTGTGTACTTAACCTCGTAAGATGTGAACTTCTTGCTAAGATAATAGATGGCCTGCTCCTTCCTGCAGGTGATGTCATGCTGACCCAACAAATAACCAAACGAATTGTCCAAAACCGTCAAATACAGAATCAAAGGTCTCCCTGGTTCAGGTGGTACCAACACAGGTGGATTTGACAAATACCCCTTTATCTTATCAAATGCTTCTTGACACTCATCTGTCCATTTGACCGCAACATCTTTCTTCAATAGCTTGAAGATAGGCTCACAGGTTGTCGTAAGCTGAGCAATAAACTTGCTGATGTAGTTCAACCTCCCTAATAGACTCATCACTTTAGTCTTGTTCCTTGGAGGTGGAAATTCTTGGATAGTTTTAATATTTGATGGGTCCAATTCAATACCTCAGTGGCTAACTATGAATCCCAACAATTTTCCAGATGGCACACCGAATGTGCATTTTGCAGGATTGAGCTTAAGATTGTACCTGTGAAGCCTTTGGAAGAACTTTCTCAAATCCCTGACATGGTTAGACTGCTTTCTAGACTTTATGATCACATCATCCACATAAACCTCGATCTCCTTGTGTATCATGTCATGGAATATGGTTGTCATTGCCCTCATGTAAGTTGCCCCAACATTTTTCAAACCAAAAGGCATGACCCTGTAGCACTATGTTCCCCATGGCGTGATGAATGTCGTCTTTTCTGCATCTTCCTCATCCATTAAGATCTGATGATAGCCTGCATAGCATTCCACAAAAGACCCAAGCTCATGTTTGGCGCAATTGTCAATCAGAATGTGGATATTTGGAAGTGGAAAGTTGTCCTTGGGACTCGCCTTGTTGAGATCATGGTAATCAACACATACCCTGGTCTTGCCATCCTTCTTTGGCACAGGTACTATATTGGCTAACTAAGTGGGATACCGAGTGACCCGAATAACTTTTGCATCGAACTGCTTGGTGACCTCTTCTTTGATCTTCACACTCATATAAATTTTGAATTTCCTCAGCTTCTGCTTGACAGGAGGGAATGCCGGGTCAGTGGGCAATTTGTGAACCACCAAGTCAGTGCTTAAACCCTGCATGTCGTCATATGACCATGCAAAGACGTCTTTGTGCTCAAGTAACACTTTAATTATCTCCTCCCTAAGCTGAGGTTCAAGATGGACACTTATCTTAGTTTCTCTGATATTATCTGGGTCCCCTAAATTGATTGCTTCTGTATCACTCAAGTTAGGCTTGGGTTTTCCTTTGAAATGGCTTAATTCTTTACTAATCTCTTCAAAGGCCTCATCCTCATCATATTCTGATTCATCATCACACTCTATTTCTTGAATTACTATTTCAGAATTATATTGGCTTTTAAGACTGGGCCAAAGATTCCTCATGCATGTCATGTCATTAAAACCAGCATAAAAAGAACTATACAAGAAAGAAAAGGAAAATAAAAATAAAACTAACAGGAAGGAAGAAAAGGGAAATTGCATTTCATTGAAATTAAAGATAACAAGGTTTATACATCCAAACGGATGGAACATAGAATCTGAATTACAACCCTGGAATAATCCAGATAAACTGAAAGAAAATCAAAGCAAACTACCAAAACTTCCTCCGAGTAGGAAGAGGAGTAGCTTCCCAATTGTTAATCTTTGCACTAGGCCCCACAAACTGCACATCCGCTTTACTCGAACCCTCTCCAGCTTCCAACATGTTCACATTGGCGAATAACCTCTAGAACTTTTCAATCAAATCTCCATCCACATTAACCACTAAACTGTGAACCGTCGTCGCTGGGCGCTTTCTGGTACCAGGCTTGACAAATGATCTGGAAAGATGCGGAATGGGATTTGGAAGGGCCCATGCCCTCTGTTTCATTTTTCTGGCTCTTCTCACATTTGCGGTCGTAGGCTTGAACCCCAGACCAAATGTATCCAAGTTTTTAGGAAGAGAAACTAGCTGTACGATACCTTGCAGAGATGCACCCAAACTCTTTCCCCGTACAAAACCATTTTTCAACATTTCAACGGCTACCATGACTGATGCAGCAGTTACCCTCGGAGTTGGGACGCACTTCCCTTCTGGAATTCTCTCTACCGACACCGTGTCAAAAACCTGGTAGACCTAAGGACCCTTATCATCTTCAACCTCAATGAATGGAACAATGACATCACCGGGATCACACAAATTATCCTCGCCATGCACAACGATTTCCTGTCTATCCCATTCAAACTTTACCATCTGATGTAGTGTAGACGGGACTGCTTTGGCAGCATGAATCCAGGGTCGACCCAGTAGCAGATTGTAAGAAACAACCACATCTAACACCTGGAATTCCATGGTAAATTCAACTGGTCTGATGGTCAGCTCGAGCACTATGTCATCGACTGAATCTTTCCCTCCACCGTCGAATCCTCGAACGCATATATTGTTCTTGTGAATTCTTTCATCATCCACTTTCAACTTGTTTAAGGTAGAGAGAGGGCAAATGTTGGCACTGGAACCATTGTCGATCAATACTCGAGTAACCACGGAATCTTCACATTTCACTGTAAGGTAAAGGGCTCTATTGTGCTCAGTACCCTCCATGGGCAGCTCATCATCAGAAAAAGTGACTCTGTTTACCTCAAATATCTTGTTAGATATCTTTTCCAAGCGGTTTACTGAGATTTGGTCATGAAAGTGGGCCTCATTCAGGATTTTCATCAAAGCCTGACGGTGTTCGTCTGAATGAATCAATAATGACAATAGTGAAATCTGAGCAGGTGTCTTCCTAAATTGCTCCACAATGGAATAGTCCTGCACTTTCATCTTTCTCAAAAATTCCTCTGCTTCTTCCTTGGTCACGGCTTTCTTCACCAACACTGGGTTACCTTTGGAGGTTTTGGCTTTTCTCAACTTCTCGGGGGCAAAGCATCGCCCCGATCGAGTCAAACCATGGGTTTCACAGACTTCTTCTTTAACTTCCTTCCCTCTGTAAGTCACTATCACTCGTTCATAATTCCAAGGGACGACCTTGCTGTTGAATATTGGTAGCTGAGTTAAAGGTTTGATAACGAAAGGTTCTATGCGAGCACCCTCCACAAGTACAACGGGCTTGTTTGCTACCCCTGGTACCACCACCTTTACTTTTTTTTATTTCACTGCGACAGGACCCCTTCTCGACTACCACAGATGGTTTAATGTCTGTCCCTTTCAACTTGATCACTGACTTCTCACTAGTTGACTTTTCAAATGGCCTGGCTTCACTGGACCGAATCATTATGACAATTTGTGAAGGCTTCTTAGGCTCTCCTCCCATATGCACTATCTCGATCATATTTGTCTCATGATGGGCCGACAACGGATTCTGGTTGATATTGGGTGCCTCCGGAGCTTGGACCTCAATCTGATTGGTATCAATGAGCTCTTGAATATCTGTTTTTAATTGCCAGCATTTCTCTATGTCGTGCCCCGGAGCATCAGAACAATATTCGCAACTCACAGAGTGATCTAGATTCCTCGGGGGAGGATTTGGCAGTTTTGGCTCGATCGGACTCAGCATACCCAATTGTCGCAACCTGTGGAACAAACTGGTATAGGATTCTCCCAATAGAGTGAAGGTTTTCTTCTTCTGCAACCTCTCGTTCTTAAATGCTTGGTTGGGCCGGAAACTTGATACAGGAGGGTTTCGGTAGGCTCTTGGGGGTATATAGGCATTTTGTGGAGCTGGGTAGGTATTTTGTGGGGTTGTCGTACGCCATTGCGTGTGGGCAGGAGGTTGAGTGTATGTTTGGGCATTGTGGACAGAAAAATGAGGGTCTGGTAGAGGGTAGTAGTGTTGGGGTGGATTAAACGGGATATGGGGATAGGTTTGGTGGTGAGGACGAGGTTGATGATAGTGGTGAGGTGAACCCCTAGGCCCGAACCAAGCTCCAGAATCAATCGTTGCTATATCCTCTTTCTTCTTCTTTCCAATTACTCCCCCAGTTCCATTTTGAATGGCCTGGGTGGTTGCCTTAATAGCCGAGAAGCTCATGATTTTGTTGGACTTGAGCCCCTCTTCTACCATGATCCCCATTTTCACTACTTCATTGAAGGACTTGCCTACAACTGATACCAGATGACCGAAATAAGTGGGCTCTAAGGCCTGCATGAAGTAATCCACCATTTCACTTTCTTTCATCGGAGGTTCAACCCTCACTGCTTGCTCTCTCTAAAGGAAACCATACTCTCTGAAGCTTTCATTGTGCTTTTTCTCAAGTTTTGTCAAGGACAGTCGGTCCGGAATGATCTCGAGATTGTACTGGAAGTGACAAGCAAATACCTGGGCTAGATCATCCCATGTGTACCACCTTCCGTGATCTTGCCGGGTATACCATTCCAATGCTGAACCACTCAGACTCTGACTGAAATATGCCATTAGCTACTCATCTTTCCCTCCAGCTCCCCTCATTTTGCTACAAAACCCTCTCAAGTGCGCTACTAGATCACCGTGCCCATCGTACAAATCAAACTTGGGCATCTTAAACCCTACCGGTAATTGCACATCTGGAAATAGGCATAGGTCTTTTTAAGCCACACTTACTTGACCTCCTAACCCTCGCATGTCTCTGAATGACTGTTCTAAGCTTTTAACTTTCCTAAACATCCCTCCTGCTCGGGATTTTTGGATGGCTTCTCAGCTTCCACCGGAAGATCAAAACGAGGAGTATAGGAATAGGGTTCCGGAGCTTTGAAAGTGGGATCCGGGGGGTAGTACTGGTTGTCGTGAGCTTGGAACAAAGGCTCACTGGAGGATCTATAGAGTGTAGCGGGTGGAGGCGCCACGAAGACAGGAGTGGCTGGTGGAGGAGGGTATGGAACTGGTTTGGGTGGTGGAGCTGGTGGTGTTTGGGAGGTGGTACTCTGGTAGTGCTGGTAAATGGGAAAGCTCGGGGACGAATCGGTAGTAGGAGTTTCCTGAGATTGAGCCAATGGCAGGATGAAGGCAGGGTTGGCGGGATAAGCTGGCGGTGGTTGCCCTTTTGCCCATGCCTGGTACATTTTGGCCATCTGTTGTTTCAGCTTATACATCTCTTCTTTCATCAAATTAACATCCAACTCTTCCACCTCTCTTGACGGATCGATGACACTCGCATCAAGTTCTTGGTTGGCCATGATCAATTTGTTTTTGGAACGGGTGTTGTATGGGTGAGTTTCCAGAATGCCAATCAAACTAACCACCTGCCTGAACTGGATTGTCAACAACAAATTTGTTAGTGATTAGAGCTTAACATATAGGCAACCGCACATTGGGGAATGAATGCACCTAAGCAGTTAACCGTTTCTATTATGCATCTGATCGGTTGCTTGCGTCATCCAGTCTTTTTCTTATTTCCGTTTGGCAATTTTTCTTCTTCCACTCTTGCCTTTCTTTGCTTGATTTCTCATTGTTCTTTATTCTCTCATTTCTCTTACTTGTTTTGCCATTGTTTCCTTCTCACGGTTTCTTATTTTCTCTCTCTTTTCTTTTCTTTTCTCTCTTGTTTTCCTCTCTTTTTTTTCTTTCACTCTCTTTTTTTTTCTTTTCTTTATTTTGGTTATGGTCGAATCCTATGGACATTGCCTACATATCATGACCCCGCATGAATCAGACCGAGCGTAGTTTTTGGGGGTAAATGTGAAAATAAACAAAAACATTTTGGGATTTTCAAATTTTTCCATAAAATAAAACAGTTTTGATTACAACGACTCATCCTACCAGATTATAAAACTAATAGACTCGAAAAGGGAAATTAACAGACTCCGACGGACTCAAAACAGACTAACAAAACCTAGCAAAAAGATGAAAACCCAGACTGGAAAACAAACTAACAAACTCCAATAAAAGAAAATACAGACTCGCAAACAGACTAACAAATTCCAATGAAAATCATGAATACATTAAAGCCTCAAATGCTCCTGGGGCCTACAGGACATCATTCGGTCTCGCCACGGGCCTGTGTGCTAAATCCCCTTGGAGTTGGTAGAGATATTCCATTATCTGGCGGACAAAGGTCATCACAGTGGCAAAGAACATAGGTCTAGTTATATCCTCACAACTACTGCACTTCATCGAGATGTAGTCGGTGATCCTTCTGACTCTCTCTCTTATGACACCCTTTTCTTGCAACAAACGCCCAATCTGCTGGGCCCTGGCTTCCAAAGTTTGTTCGGCTACATGATTCTGTTCTTGAAGTTGTTGCAAATCTCTTTCTAACTGTGCCATTGCTGCATAACAATGTTCTCTTTCTGCCTTGAAGTCTTGTGCCTGCTTGATCATTTTGTTCTCACAGATGGTGACCCTTTTCTTCAATCCCACAACTTCATTATCATATTTCTCTTTTAATTGCTTAACCAAGCACTCTCGTTCCTCCGCATTTTTAGCTAGCTTTGTTCGAGCCCTTGCTAATTCGCCCTCTGCCTTGTTCAAATCGAAACCATACTCACTCACCTTCAGCCTAAGGTTCTTTATAAGCTTTTCATCTTTTGCACTTTTGGCGGGATTTTCAGCTGCTATCTTCATTTCCCGAATCTGGGCTCGAAGGGCCTCATTTTCTTTGGCTAACCTTTTCTTTTTACCCTCGGTCTCTTGTGCTTGTATATCATTGTTGAAGGTGACATTTCTCAACTCTTCTCGCAAAGCGTGAATGCTGGCTCGGTATTTCTTTTCCTTTCCCCCCAAGCTAATCTTTCCTGCATTTTGTCATCGAAGGCTTGAACATGAGGCCTTTTGGTGGGCCTCTCGGTTCGGGCTCGGGCTCCGGCACAATGTTCACATAGAAAGTTCTTTCAAACCAAGCAGCATAATTGGGATCAACTTCGCCTTTAGACGGGTCTAGTACCTGGGTGTCATTTTTTAGATACCAACAGCCATTCCAGTCCCTTTGAACTAAAGCCTCGGGTAGTGTTGCTTCTGGGTGTAATTCGATGACTTAGGTGCTTAGATCTGCCTCTTTGGGTATCATCTAATATCTTCCCAGTTGTCTCAGAACTCTTTGTGGTGTATATGGTTGTATACTTCTCACTCCTATCATCATCAAGTAGCCCTTTGAAGCGTCCATGTATATGATTTCTGTTACTGGAAGCCATCCTATGGTCCATTCAATTTGATTTGCTCTCAATTTTCTCAAATAGGAAACCCAAACTTCAAACCCTTCTGGCGGTTTGTAGTCTTCCACCCTTTCCTCATACTTTTTAATGAAATTGTTTCCGTCCGAAGCATATCTCATGAACTTAGGATGACGGCGAAGGTGTTCGATCATCCACATTTGAAGAAGAACCTGGCAACCTTCGAAAATTGAGCCCCAGATTTGCACAAGGTTAATGCCCGGTAAATGTCCGCCAACACTAATGGGACAAGTGTGTGATCTTTTTTGTCGACAAGGACCTGTGCGATTCTGGCCATACGAAAATCTACAGTGCCCTCCGCATTCGGAAAGACCATGACCCTAGAAATGCAACGATGAAAGCAAACCGACGATGAATTTGCCATATGCTCTTATCTTGTCTCTTACTCAACCCCTTTTTATGTGTTTCAAACCTGGCTGAGTGCCCGAACCTATAATACAGAAAATAGAAAGAACAACACCTGTTGCTCACGTGGGCCTTGTTCATTTGTTTGCTGATATTCAGAAGATCGAAGAACTTGTGCACCGAGGGAGCCCTGGGAAATATGAGTTGCTGCTTTCTTAACTTTTGGCCAAAATCAATATACCCGGCTATTTCTTCTAAAGTGGGGGTGAGCTCAAAATCAGAGAAACGGAACACATTGTGGACGGGATCCCAAAAGGCTACCAAGCCTTCGATTAAATCCTCTCGGGGTTTGATGTGCATGATGTCTATCAGAGAGCCCAACTGTCCTTTTACCCAAACTTGGCCATCTTCATCTAAATCACCCCACCACCTACGTAGCTGCATCCGAGCCCTTTCTATGACGTTTGTGATGATTCCTGGATGGTATTCATTTGTACCTGCAGAGGGTTAAGGTTAGGGTTGACTCTTGTGGACTCTTTTGCAAAACAAGTTTTCTGAGGAAAATCAACGGAAAAAGACCCCTTTCATTGCTACTTTAGAAAAAAAATGATCGTTTTTGCAAACATGGCCCCCTCATAATTCCAAACAAATTTTGAGGACCGGGGGTAAGTATTTAGTTGAAAAAGACACCTTTTAAACAGACTTACATGTCCCTCCCAAAAATAGCCTTTCGACAATTGAAATATAATCTAAGGCTATTCCTGTAAAAAACGATTTAAAATACACCCGAAGCTGGGTCGGCTTATTATTTTGACCAAAGCCATGAGACAACCTTTATTTATTATTGGTAAAAATGAGGCCAAACCTTACATGGGTTGCCTACGTATCCCACATCCGGTGAGAATCAGACCTGCTTAGTTCGGTCAGCTTTGACATATTTGAAAATGACACAGTGTTTGACTCTTTTGAAATAACTCGTTTTTTTACAGATTTTGGCAAAGTTTCACGATATTTTCAGATACCGGGGTTTTCTTTAGAACCAGGCTTTATTTCCTTCCCTATATCACTCTTGGTTTTTCTTTTTTGCTTTACTTTCCCTAGCCGGTCAGCATGCAAGCCAAAACAAATAAATGTTCACATAGCACATAGAATGCATCAGGATAGTCCGTTATTTTCGGGCACACTTGTCCTAGACGGACCCAACCCCTGTGTTGAGTCTCCTAAGTCAAATGCACATGATGCAAACAAATGTTCTACTAGGGATCCGGCATGAAGCTATATTTTTTTAGGTTTAAATCCTGGGGTTTTGGTCTAGACTTGGGGTACCCGAGCAAACAACTGGGGCCGAGGAGGGGGCGACGTACTGGGAGCACTAAAGTCTGCCCAGCCTTGTCGCTTGCCCAGCCTCGCTCTATTTGGTATAATTTCTACAGAAAAAGCGCGCCACGCGAACGTGTACACCATTTCCAGAAGACTTAGAGGGGTGGCGTAAGAAGACAGTTATATACAATTCAAACAATATTAAAGCGGTAAACATATAGCATTTAGTACAAAAGGTTCACAAAATACAGTAATATCAACAATAAATAAGCCAAGCAAAATCATATTAACAAGCTCGAATTCTTGAACCCTGAACCAGAGATTCTGGGTTCAGTCCCCAGCAGAGTCGCCAGAGCTGTCACACCTCCTTTTTCCTACCCCCGGAAGGGTATAAGGGAGTTTTTTCCAATTTAAGTGACAATCGAAACGGGATTATTTATTTAAAATTTAGAGTAGCCACTTGGGATAATTTTATGGTGTCCCAAGTCACCGGTTCAAATCCCGAATCGAGGAAAAGATTGACTCTGTATTACAGTCCACAGACGCAGAAATCCAGGTAAGGAATTATGTTAACCCGGGAGAAGGTGTTAGGCACTCCCGAGTTCCGTGGTTCTAGCACGGTCGCTTTGATCATACTTGGCTTATTAAAATTACTTATTTTAGAACCTATGCATTTATCTCTTTACCGCTTTTATTTAAGAAATTATCCTGAAATGAGTCACGCGTACATGTACCCATTTGTTTGGCACGTCAAAAATCATGTCACGTGAACGTGTCCACAATTAATAACGCATTATTATTTTTAAGAAAGTTTAGTCGAAGTTGCGCGAATGCATACTCCGATTTTGTTTTTAGAAATCGTAATCATGTCACGAGAACGTGTCCACAACCACGATAGTGTATCAAATGTGCCTAAAGCATACCGCGAACATTTGTTATTTGTTATATCTAAATTATGAAATTAATATGAGGGCCCTGTAAATTCGCTAAATGGCATGCCTCGATTTCCAAGGATAAAAAACATTAATTGAACGAGGGCCGTGCATTTTGAGGTTTTGTTTAGCACGACACACCTCGATTATAATTTTAAGGAAATTCAAAGCTAAACTTGGAGGGTCGTTACTAATCCTATTTAACCTGACACTCCCAAAATAGCCCAGCTAATTAATTAAGGAAACTTAAGAGAGCTCTCATTATTAGTTCTCTTTTAGGGCTAAATGTCCTAACTAATTTAAAATTAATGGAATTAACATCAGAGGCAGATGAGTGTGTGAACTTAGTTTAACGGTATTTTAAAGAGAAATGTTGGGCTCGGAGAACTAGGCCCAAATGCCAAAGGCCACATCTTGCCTCAGATCCGAACTTAACGTGAAGCCCCAATCTTTTAGAACTGAACATCCAAAAGGGTGTAGGGCTTGAATTTGAGTCCCCAAGCACGCAACAAAAGAATCAGAAGCATTAAGGATGTGGGTGTTAACCCAAGCAAAGCTTTCAACAATACATCAAATGCACCACAATCAATATCAAACTATCTCGATAGGCAAATATAAAAGAGATCTTAACTTCAATTAAGCTTGTTTTTATACATGCACGAACAAATCATATTTACAACATAGTCAAGTAAATGGATCTGAATTTAAACCATAGATTCATGTTCCACACATTTACAAATAACCAAAGTAACTCTATGCATGGCTCAAACCTTAATGCGATAAACTACACATTTCTCTTGGAAAAAGAAAAATGTTGAATATCACCTCAAAACCTAGAATCACCCAGTAGAAGAGATAAAACCCGTACTATTTGACACAACCTAATACTGATTCAACCATACAGCTTAATTACCAAAGTTTCTTTAATCGGTCAAAATTAGATTCAAAAGATGAAAGTCCAATGGTTGAAGCTAAGCATCTAGCCACACTATCCTTGACAACACATTGAATCTCGTATCAAATGCAGAGTAAACTACAACTTTTTGAGAGGATACTGCCAGCAATCAAACATATGATATGGAGCAAAATAAATCAGGATAAAAGAGATTCATAGACAAAAAATGCTAAGCTATGAACGAGTAACTTAATGTTATGCTTCGAAACTCCATTTCCATTTCATTCTTCAACTTGAGCACCACATTATACAAGTTTCAAGGGCATGTACCTGGAAGGCAAAGAAAATAGGAAAAGTGAAGGATCAGCAGTAGCAGAGCAGTATCAGCAGCAGTATAACAGGGTTTTATACCACTGAAACCAACCCCAACTTCAAACCAATTCCAAGTAGATTCGAACCCCAGTTTCTAAACCTCAATCTCAAATTAAAATAGTAACCCAAGCACAAATTTAGCTCGAAATCAGCTTTCAACAACCAAGTTAAACCATCTTCAACCCCTTTCCATCAGAATTTGTTTCAGAAATTAAAAATCTTAAAATCACAAATCAATGGAACAGTGATCTTATTCAAATTTTTCACCCGTTTGTGTTTTTTTCTGGATTTTTTCCCTTGAAGTCCCCCTTGAAATGCAAGGAAGAGGTGCCTTTATAGGCAAGGAAATAGTGTAGCAATAGGGAAATCAGATTTTTATTTTAGTCCTTTTCATGTTTTCATTTTTTCCTAGATATCCCTATTTAGTTTTCAGATTTTCAAAACAATCCCAAAGTCAGCTTCTAAGAAGCTTCCTAATCAGTTATACAAAGATTCCCCTAAGCACATACCCAAAACGACCCCCCCATACCCCTGTTATTTACACTCAGCAACTCCTAGGTCAAGTTGACCCGAAGGCCTGATTTGATACGGGTTAATAACACAGATTCAGTTCCTTCTTGGGCTTCTGATTCCTCATAGTCCAATTAAAATCAAACAATGATTCCAATATTGAGAAATTGACCCAAACTTTCCCTAAACAAAGAAGCCTGGAACCATTTGTTTAAAAGCAGCCGAAACTAAAAGCAAACTGAATGAACTAACCAGTATAATTTCATAACAACAATTTAACTAAATCATGGGCCTAATTTCACTAACTAGGTGATTAAACTGATGATGAAACTATAATTATGCTATTAATACAAAGACTTAGACAAACAAAACAATGTGGACTAAAGAAATAAGATAATCAAGCTTCACAAAGACAAAGAGGAAAATAGAACAAGTGATGGAACCAATTTGAACTCGGAAAACCCGAACAAACTTCGACCAAACCAAAAGAGAAGGGATGAGGAGGAAGATGAAACAGTGAAAGAAAATAAAATACAAGGAGGAGGAACTTACCGAATCAAAGCTCGAAACCAAACGGAAACAGAAAACTCAACCAAACTTATGTCGAATCCGTTGTTCTTTGTAAATAACAACTGAATCGACATCAATTTCATCGAGTTAGGCTCTCAAACTTTGAAAGAAAATATTGCATGTTGCCAGGCTTGAAAGGAGATGATTTTGAACTTTTGAGTTGAACTCGGATTTAAGATTCGACGAGTTCAGCGCTGATTTGAAGGATATGGGTTATGGATTTGGAGAGAGGAGATCATGGTGGGTATGTGGTGTGATTTTGGCATTGAAAGGAGGTGGCGCCACCACTGGAGAACATCGTGGCGGTGCTAGGGTTTCATGTTTTTTATCTAAGATTTGCAGGATTCTATCCAGATTTGAGGCGTGCGGAGTGGAGGTTTGGAAAGAGGAGGGTGAGGCAGTTATCTGGTGTAAATTTGGCGGCGATTGGATGTCGGCCGCCGCCGTAGACGATTTTCGGCGGGCGGCGGACATTGGCTTAGTGCGGAGCTCGGCGGGGCTTTGAAGGGTTGAAGGAGATGACTGGGGGTAAGGGGTTGTTTGGACATGTATGTATTAATTAACTCCCTAGTTCTCAGCCGTCCGATCAAGTAACATAGATGGCTCAGATCTATTTGGCCTAAACGGGGTCGTTTTGGGTGGTAACAGGTGGACCGGGTATTGGGCGGGTCAGGGCTTCAATTTGGACGGGTATGGGGGTGGACTAGCTTGGGTCTGGCGAATTAACCTAGATATGGCCCAAAATCCAGCTCTCTTCTTTTCAATTATTTTCAATTTCTCTTATTTCTATTTTAATTCCTTTTCTTCCCCTCTTTTTTTTTCAAAATTAAACTAAAAATTAAAGTTAAAACCTAAAACCAAATTAACCTGAAAAAATACTAATTAAACCTATAATAAAAATTATTACATTTAACTAAAACAAACTAAAAGAAAAAAAACTACTCAAAATCAAATCTAAAATCAAAAGGTACAAATTAAACTATTTTTGTGATTCCCCCCCCCCTTTTTATAAAATAACTTAATTACTAATTAATCCTAAAATGCTAAATTAAATCCTAAATGCAAATGCACATATATATTTGTATTTTTCATAATTTAAACATAATTAACATGCGCAGACAAAATACAAAACAATTAACAAAAATACTACAAAAATCTAAGAAATTGCAAATAATGGAAAAATTTATTTTGTTTTGAATTTGTAGGAGTAATTTATATAGGGCAAAAATCACGTGCTCACAGATAGTTTTCGAAAAGTTTGGCCTTGAGTCGATGCTGTTGATTATGCTGCTTCTGTCATTTTCGCACATGTGGATTGGGGACTGCAGGTGCGAGGTCGCTTGTGCGAGTTGGGAGCCGCAGATGCGGACACTGTGGAGTTGGGTCTTTTCCGCAGAAGCGGAAGTTGAGTCGTAGGTGAGCAACGCAGGTGCGATGGGGTTGACCGCAGATGGGAATTGGTATATTTAGTGGGTTCCGCACCTGCGATGAAAATTCCGCAGGTGCGGTGTTGCAGAAGTGCATATTTGACCGCAGGTGCGGTTTTGCTGGATAGAAAAATCCCTTCTCGGGGTTTGTTCTTCATTTTCGATTTTGGGCTTAAGGAACTCGGAAGACAGGCAATTTTTCAAGGGATTTGAAGGAGCAACATTGGGGTAAGTGATTCTAACCTATAATGGTTTAAATTTCATGAATCTATGATCTTATTCATCATCTAATTGAAAAGTTGGACTAGAAATTTGGGAATTTAGGGCTTAAAATTAAAGAGTGGATTTTGAGAATTTGAGTGACCATATGAGGTCGGATTTTGGTAAAATTGGTATGTATGGACTCGTGAGAGGATAAGGATTCTAGTGATACAATTTTTATCGGATTCCGAGACGTGGGCCCGGGGGTCAGTTTTGGCCAATTTCAGGATTTTGATTTTAATTTGATAATTTTCACATGGGCTTTGTCCCTTTGGCATGTATTGATGATATGATTCTGGTTTTGGATAGATTCGGGGCAATTTGAGGCTGAGTCGAGAGGCAAGGGCATCGTGGCGTAGATTTTCGTCCGGTTTGAGGTAAGTAATGATTGTAAATCTTGTCCTGAGTGTATGAAACCCCGCATTTCACTTTGTTTCACCATATTAAGGTAACGCACACGCTAGATGACGAGCGTGGGGACGTGCACCATTGGGGATTGTGACTTGGTCTGCCCCGTAGCGACTCTTAAGTTTCATATTTGCCTGAAAACTATTTGATACACTTGTGCTTGGAAAATATTACTATGTTTTAGGGCTGAATGCCATATTTGGGCCTCGTGCCAAGTTGTTTGGACCCTTAGGGGCTTTTCCTTATTATTTTCTCACTGTTTTGACTTAAGATCTGCACTCAGTCATATTATGTTCTTATTGATTTCGTAACTCAGTATTTATTATTCTTTTGATGCATAAAAATGATATTTTGGGCTGAGGACCCTGTTTTACTGATAGCCCGAATGGCTTGTGAGGTTGATGACTGAGAAAGGTCGAGGGCCTGATTGAGAGGTTGATGACTGAGAGAGGCCAAGGGCCTGGTTGTGAGAATTATATATTTATGGATCGGGTTGCACGCCGCAGCGATATATATATATATATATATATATATATATATATATATATATATATATATATATATATATATATATATATATATATATATATATATATGGATCGGGCTGCACGCCGCAGCGATATAGCACTTGGGCTGTAGGAGCCCCTCCGGAGTCTGCACACCCCCAGTGAGCGCAGTCGACTATATATATATGGATCGGGCCGCACGCCGCAACGATTATTATAAGGTACCTATTGAGCGTGAGTGCTGAGTGTGAGCTTTGATTGATGAGAGCTGAGTCTCAAGTGGCTGAGAGGCTGCCTGAAGGGCTATATATATATATATATATATATATATATACATGAGTGATACTTTACCCGAGAGGCTTATTTTTATGAAATTACTTTTTTTGCTCCTCTTTATATTGAGCCTCTGTTGCAAATGTTGAACAATTGCTTTAAACAACTTTCATTGAAACTGGAGTTTTCAAAAGATGTTCAGAATTTAATTGCTGATTTGGCTTTGAATTTTTCACTGAGACTTTTATGTTATGAGATGTATAAATGATTGTCCGAGGGGCTGTTTATGACTTATGTTTCCCGAGGGGCTATTTATGATTTACGTTGCCCGAGGGGTTGTATTCGAGTGAGTTCTGCCCGAGAGGCCAACTACGTTATCCACCATTTTTACTCACTGTTTCATCACTTGTTTTGAAAATTGCTGAAAGATGTTTTAAGTGGAGTTTTACACATCTTCAAATGATTTCCACCGAAAATTGAAATTTTGATGAAATGATTTGATTTATACACTGTTATGGAAGCACACTGTACTTACTGTGGTGTTATGATGTGGATTCTATTATTTCCTGTTGCTCAGTCTTTATTTACTTTTATTACTTACTGAGTTAGCGTACTCACATTACTCCCTGCACCTTGTGTGCAGATCCAAGTATTTCTGAGCTCGATGGCAGGTTCATTGGAGTTAGCAAGGTAGCTGCCTGGCGATCGCAGCCCTGCTTTTCTCTTTTCTTATTCTCCCTTAGTATATTTTTGTGATTTTCCCCGACTATGTTAGTCTTGAGGTTGTCATACAGTTGTAGTAGATGCTCATGACTAGTGACACCCCGATGTCGGGCTTTCTTTCCGCACTATTGTTTTGTTTTAAACATTATATAAAGGTTTATTGTTAAATAGATTTGATTTTACCCTAATAATGGAAAATACTTATTGGTTTTGGGTTTTTGTCGGTTGGCCTAGTTCCATGATAGGCGCCATCACGACCGGGTTGGTTTTGGGGTCGTGACATTGGACTCGTGAGTAAATGGGTATTCATATTTTGTGACTTTTACCCGATTACGAGGCATGGGCCGGGGGAGGTTTTTTAAGGGCGATTTTTGTGGGTCATCACTTGCTCTTAAATTGAATTCTGCGTTCTGAGGCCTTGAAAACCTCATTTAAAATCACCTCAATTTGCGTGCGCAGTCCGGGCGCGTAGCCGGAAAGTCTAAGTATGAAAATATGTGAAAATGATAAGTTTTGATTATAAAATGAGCTAATTTGACTTCGGTCAACATTTTGGGTAAACGAATCCGGACCCGTGATTTGACGATCTCGGAGGGTCCGTAGGAAAGTATGGGACTTGGGCGTATGCCCGATATCGAATTCCGAGGTCCCAAGCCCAAGAAATGAATTTTTAAAGAAAATTATTTTCTGAAATTGTTTAAAGGAATTTGAATTGAAATTGGATTAGAACATGATGGTATCGGGGCCATATTTTGGTTCTGGTGCCCAGTATAGGTCTTATATATGATTTAAGATAATTCTGTGGAATTTGGTGAAAATCGGATGTCATTTGACGTGATTCGAACTTAAATTGCAAAATTTGATGTTTTAAGAGTTTGAGAAAAATTCTTTGATTTTGAGGTTTAATTCGTTGTTATTGAGGTTATTTTGGCGATTTGATCGCACGGATAAGTTTGTATGATGTCATTGAGTTAGTACATATGTTGGTTAGGAGCCTCGAGGGCTCGAGTGTGTTTCGAAAGGTTTTGGACTTAAGAAAAGTTGCAGGTTTGCAGCTGTTGGTTTTCTGATATGCCCTTCTTCGCATTCACGCGCGATGTATTAATTTTTGCTGAAGGAAATTCCTTTTACGTGAACGCGCAACCAAGGTCGCGAACGCGAAGCCTTGGTGGGCCTTCCCTTCGCAAACGCGGTCCTGGCCACGCGAACGCGAAGGCTAATTGAGCCTGGGCAAGGGTGGGGCATTTGACCGACGCGAAGGCGATCCTTTGCACGCGAATGCGAGGCTCGAGGAGTTTCTTCTCCGCGAACGTGAGCCATTTTCCGCGAACACGAAGGCCTAGCAAGCCTAACCCATCACGAATGCGAGTGATCTGTCACGAACGCGATGAATATTTTCTCCTAGTTATTTTAAAAGACCAGAAACGTAGCATTACCGGATTTTCACAAAAACTCATAACTTCTTCATTTAAACAGCAAATTGGGCAATTTTTAAAAGAGAATTTCACCACCAATTCATAGGTATGTAATCTTAGACTCATTTTCTTCAATTTCCATTAACACCCATTAGATTTCTAGGCTTAAATCATGTGACTAAGGGTAGAAAACTAGGGATTTGGGTAGAGTTAGGGCTTTTTGATTATTTGGGAATTAGACCTCGTTTTGGGGTCGGATTTCAAAACAAATTGTATATTCGAGCTCGTGGGTGAATGGGTGATCGAGTTTTGGTCTGAACCTCGTGTTTTGACCAAGCGGGCCAGGGGTCGATTTTTGGATTTTTGGGAAGAATGATTAGAAATCTATAATTAAGTATTGAAATTGGATTGTTTAGCATTTAGTAATGTTATTAAGTCGATTATGTATAGATACAATTGATTTGGAGCCGAATTCGAAAGGAAAGGTAGTGTTTGAGGCTTGAGTTGGCTGTGGAAGTTCGAGGTAAGTGTTTGGTCAAACCTTAGCTTGAGGGATTAGGAGTTGTGTCCTATTTGCTATTTGTTTCTTGTTGAGTACGACGTATAGGCATGGTGACGAGTATCTATACGTTGGTGTCGAGCATGACCGTGAGTCTTAAATTGATATTTGTTGTGTTCTTAAATGATTCTAAGGATGCTTAATTGGTGATTCCCGATATTGAGCAAGGATTTAGTTTGTTTTCATGGAAATTACTGATGATTTAGTATTGGTGTTAACTGAGATGAGTAGGAATAGAGTTAAGATTGGTTATAGCTGATTCTCCTTGCCGGGATAAATACTTTCACTGTTGAATTCCCTTGTCGGGATAGTGTAGTTTATTGTTGATCCCTTGCCGGAACTCATGGTACAGTTGAGTTTAAGGTATATAAATATATTGGATCGGGTTGCACGCCGCAACAACATTATATATATTGGATCGGGTTGCACGCCGCAACAACGTTATATATATTAGATCGGGTTGCACGCCGCAACAACATTATATATATTGGATCGGGTTTCACGCCGCAACAAGGTTATATATATTAGATCGGGTTGCACGCCGTAACAACGTTATATATATTGGATCGGGTTGCACGCCGTAACAAGGTTATATATAGTGGATCGAGTTGCACGCCGCAACAACGTTATATATATTGGATCGGGTTGCACGCCGCAACAACGTCATATATATTGGATCGGGTTGCACGCCGCAACAATGTTATATATATTGGATCGGGTTGCACGCCACAACAATTTTATATATATTGGATCAGGTTGCGCGCCACAACAGTGTTATTATTACTTGTTGTAGATTTTGAGTTGTTTCTCTCATATTTCTCTTTATTTCTGATGGATTTGATGTGTCCACCCGAAGCATGCACCCCTCCCATTTAAACTGCTTTTACCTGTTTATGTTCCGCTGTTTATTATATAATTGCATAGGTTTTATCTGGAATCTGGTCCTAGCCTCGTCACTACCTCGCCGGGGTTAGGCTAGGCACTTACCAGCACATGGGATCGGTTGTGCTGATGCTACACTCTGCACTCTGTGCAGATATCGGAGCAGCACCAGGACAGTAGCACTAGGGGAGCTAGCCTTTAGTCCACAGAGATCCCTAGGTAGTCCTGCAGGCGTCCACAGGCCCCGCGTCTCTTCTATCTACTTATCTGTTTTGTTTTCATTTGTATCTGAGACAGACTGTTTTTCTTTTCTTCAGACATCTATATGTAGTATTCATAGACAGTCCGTGAATATTGTGACACCGGTTTCTGGGTAGAGACGCATGTTGGCATTTCCATATTTATTTTGGGTATTATATTAGTCTAAGTCTTCCGCTTAATTTCATCTTCCGCTATTATTTAAATGTTGATCACATGTTATTACAAGGTTTTAAAAAGGATTAACACGAAAGAGTTAAAATTTCTAAATATCATGGCTTGCCTCGCTTTTATGAGTAGGCGCCATCACGACTCCCGATGGTGGGAAATCCCGATCGTGACAAGTTGGTATCAGAGCTCTAGGTTACATAGGTCTCACAATTCACGGACAAGCTTAGTAGAGTTTGAGAGATCTGTACGGAGACGTCTGTATTTATCCCAGAGGCTACAGAGTTAGGAAAACTTCACATTTGTTCTTTCTTGTTGTGCGGTGTTGTTTCTCAATGCTAATTGAATTTCTACTTTGTTCTTTCGTAGATGGCGAGAACACGTGCTTCCTCATCCACCACTCAGTAGCCCGAGCCCCCAGCAGCAGCTCCCACGAGGGGTAGAGGGCGAGGCCGAGGCCGTGCTAGAGGCCGAGGTAGGGGCAGAGCTCAACCCCAAGTAGCACCAGTGGCGGAGCCTCAGGTTGATTTTGACGAGGAGGTTCTGGCTCCAGCAATTCCTGTGGGCCCAGCTTAGGTCCTAGAGGGGTTTATTGCTACCCTAGTTCTTCAGGATGCTCTGGTACGACTAGTGGGCCTCATGGAGAGTGTCACCCGGGTAGGCTTGCTTCCCGTAGCACCAACCGTCTCTCAGACTGGAGGAGGAGCCCAGACTCCTGCTACTCGCACTCCGGAGCAGGTAGCTCCTCAGATTCAAACTCTAGTGGTTCAGCCAGTTGGAGCAGTTCAGCCGGGTGTGGTAGCTCAGACCGGTGATGGAGCAGCTATGTCTGTCGATGCTTTGTGAAGGCTAGACAGGTTCACCAAGCTCTTCAATACTACTTTCAGCGGTGCATCTACTGAGGATCCCCAGGATTATCTAGACAACTTTTATGAGGTTCTCAGGAACATGGAGATTGTTGAGACCAATGGGGTCGATTTTGCTACATTTCGCTTGTCTGGATCCGCCAAGACTTGGTGGAGAGATTATTGCTTGGCTAGACCAGCCGGATCGCCAGCTTTGACTTGGGAGCAGCTTGCATAGCTATTTCTGGAGAAGTTTCTCCCCATTACTCAAAGAGAGACCTATCAGAGGCAGTTTGAGCGTCTCCATCAGGGTTCTATGACTGTTACCCAGTATGAGACCAGATTCATCGACTTGGCTCGCCATGCTCTTGTCATACTTCCTACCGAGAGAGAGAGGGTGGGGAGGTTTATTGACGGTCTTATTCAGCCGATTCGTCTTCAGATGGCTAGGGAGGCTGGGAGTGAGATTACATTTCAGGAGGCACCCAATATGGCCCGTAGAGTTGAGATGGTCCTGTCATAGGGAGGTGGTCATGGGTCAGACAAAAGGCCCCGTCATTCAGGTAGATTCAGTGGTGCCTCGTTTGGAGGCAGAGATTCATATGGTAGAGGCTATCCTCCTAGCCCCTTTCAGTCAGTCCTTCAGGTTTCTCATGGTGCTTCAGGTAGCCGTGGTCCGCAGATGCAGTATTCTGATCAGCAGTCCTACAGTGCACCACCAGCTCCTATCAGTGCACCGCTACTTCAGAGTTATTGGGGTGGTCATTCAGGTCACCAGGGTCAGTCTCAATTTCCTCAGCCGCAACACTCAGGTGGATGCCATGAGTGTGGTGAGTATGGTCATATCAGGAGGGCTTGTCCGAGAATAGTAGGTACTCAGTCGCAATAGTAGGGTCCCCGTACTATGGTTCAGGCACTAGGTGTTCCACAGCCCGCCCAGCCAGCTAGAGGTAGGGGTAGAGGTGCTAGAGATGGAGGTAGAGGATTTAGAGGTGGAGCTCAGACTGCTAGAGGTGGAGGCCAGTCAGCTGCAGGTCATCCTAGAGATATAGTCCAGGGTGGTGGGGCCCAGCCCCGATGTTATGCTCATCCAGCCAGACCCGAGGCTGAGGCTTCAGATACTGTTATCACAGGTACTGTTCTGGTTTGTGATAGAGATGTTTTAGTGTTATTTGATCCAGGGTTTACATACTCGTATGTGTCATCTTATTTTGCACCGTACCTGGTCATGCCTAATGATTCATTGAGTGTTCTTGTTTATGTGTCTACACCGGTGGGTGATTCTATTATGGTAGATCGAGTCCATCGCTCTTGTGTAATTGAGATGGGGGTCTTGAGACTCGAGTAGATTTGTTGCTTCTAGACATGGTCAATTTCGATGTTATATTGGGGATGGACTGGTTATCACCTTACCATGATATCTTGGACTGTCATGCCAAGACTGTGACCTTAGCTTTACTGGGTTTGCCTTGTTTAGAGTGGAGAGGGACTCCTGGTCATTCTACCCGTAGTGTTATCTCTTATGTGAAGGCTCAGCGCATGGTCGAGAAGGGGTGTTTGGCCTATTGGCATATGTACGTTATTCTAGTGCTGAGGTTCCTTCTCTTGATTCTGTGCCCGTTGTTCATGAGTTTCCTGAGATATTCCCTTCAGACCTGTCACGTATGCCACCCGATAGGGATATTGACTTTTGCATTGATTTGGCTCCGGGCACTCAGCCCATTTCTATTCGTCGTATCGTATGGCCCCGCATGAGTTGAAAGAGTTAAAGGAGCAGTTGCAAGACTTGCTTGAGAAGGGTTTCATTAGACCCAGTGTTTTGCCTTGGGGTGCGTCGGTGTTATTCGTTAAGAAGAAAGATGGGTCGATTAGAATGTGTATTGATTACCGGCAGTTGAACAAGGTTACGATCAAGAATAAGTATCCATTGTCGAGGATTGATGATCTGTTTGATCAGCTTCAGGGTGCCAAGGTATTTTCAAAGATTGACTTGAGATATCGGTACCATCAGTTGAGGATTAGGGCATCCGATGTCCCTAAGACAGCTTTCCGCACTCGGTACGGGCATTATGAGTTCTTGGTGATGTCATTCATGTTGACAAATGCCCCAGCAACTTTTATGGATTTGATGAACCAAGTGTTCAGGCCTTATTTGGATTCGTTCGTGGTAGTCTTCATTGATGATATTTTGATATATTCCCGCAGCTAGGAGGAGCACGAGCAGCATCTCAGAGTGGTTCTTCAGACTCTGAGGGATAGTCAGTTATATGCTAAGTTCTCAAAGTGTGAGTTCTAGTTGAGTTCAGTTGCATTCCTGGGTCATGTTGTATCAGTAGAGGGTATTCAGGTTGATCCGAAGAAGATTGAGGTAGTCAAGAACTGGCCTAGACCAGCATCAGCTACAGAGATTTGGAGTTTCTTGGGATTGGCAGGCTACTATCGTCGGTTTGTGGAGGGGTTCTCATCTATCGCAGCCCCGATGACTAGGTTGACCCAGAAGGGTGCCCAGTTCAGATGGTCGGACGAGTGTGAGGCGAGCTTTCAGAAGCTCAAGACAGCTCTGACTACGGCACCGGTGTTGGTTTTGCCCACAGGTTCAGGGCCTTATACAGTTTATTGTGATGCATCTTATATTGGGCTTGGTGCGGTGTTGATGCAGGATGGAAAGGTCATTGCCTATGCTTCGCGGCAATTGAAGATTCATGAGAAGAACTATCAGGTTCATGATTTAGAGTTGGTAGCCATTGTTCACGCATTGAAGATTTGGAGGCACTATCTGTATGGCATAGCATGTAAGGTATTCATGGATCACAAGAGCCTTCAGTATTTGTTCAAGCAAAAGGATTTGAATTTGAGGCAGAGAAAGTGGTTGGAGTTGTTGAAAGATTATGATATCACTATCTTATATCATTCGGGAAAGGACAATGTGGTGGCCGATGCTTTGAGTAGGAAGTCAGCCAATATGGGCGGTCTAGCTTATATTCTGATCTGTGAGAGACCGTTTGATTTGGATGTTCAGGCCTTGGCCAATCAGTTCGTGAGGTTGGATGTTTCTGAGCCTAGTCGAATGTTAGCTTGCACGGTTGCTCGTTCTTCATTATTGGAGCGTATCCGAGATCGGCAGTATGATGATCCCCATTTGTGTGTCCTTAGAGACACGGTGCAGCGCGGAGGTGCCAAGCAGGTTACCTTAGATGATGATGGAGTTTTAAGATTGCAGGGTCACGTTTGTGTGCCCAATGTGGATGGGCTTCGGGAGTTGATTTTAGAGGAGGCCCATAGCTCCCGGTACTCTATTCATCTGGGCGCCGCGAAGATGTATCAGGATTTGCGGTAGTGTTATTGGTGGAAGAGAATGAAGAAGGATATCGTTACATATGTGGCATGGTGTTTGAATTGTCAACAGGTTAAGTATGAGCATCAGAGGCCTGGTGGTTTATTTCAGAGGATTGAACTTCCCGAGTGGAAGTGGGAGCAGATCACTATAGATTTCGTTGTTGGACTCCCACAGATTCAGAGGAAGTTTGACGCGGTATGGGTCATTATTGATAGGCTGACCAAGTCAGTGCATTTCATTCCTGTGGCAGTCTCATATTCATCCGAGAGGATAGCTGAGATCTATATCTCGGAGATTGTTCGTCTTCATGGTGTTCTCGTGTCTATCATTTCGGAATGAGGTATGCAGTTTACCTCCCGTTTCTGGAGAGCAGTTCAGCAAGAGTTGAGCACACAGGTTGAGTTGAGCATAGCATTTCATCCTCAGACGGATGGGCAGTCCGAGCGGACTATTTAGATTTTGGAGGATATGCTCCGAGCTTGTGTCATTGAATTTGGAGGCTCATGGGATCAGTTTTTGCCTTTAGCAGAGTTTGCCTACAACAACAGCTACCAGTCGAGTATCCAGATGGCTCCTTATGAGGCTTTATATGGTAGGAGGTGCCGGTCTCCGGTTGGATGGTTTGAGCTAGGAGAGGCTTGGTTATTGGGTACGGATCTGCTTCAGGAGGCCTTGGATAAGGTCAGGATTATTTAGGATAGGCTTCGTACCGCTCAGTTCAGGAAAAAGAGTTATGTCGACCGCAAGGTCCGATATGTGGCTTTCATGGTCGGTGAACGGGTATTGCTTCGAGTGTCGCCTATGAAGGGCGTGATGAGATTTGGGAGGAAGGTCAAGCTTAGCCATAGGTTCATTGGTCCGTTTGAGATTCTTGATCGAGTAGGAGAGGTGGCTTATAGACTTGCATTGTCGCCGAGCTTATCAGTTGTGCATCCAGTGCTTTATGTGTCCATGCTCCAGAAATATCACGGCGATCCATCCCACGTGTCAGATTTCAGCACTGTCCAGTTGGACAAGGACTTGTCTTATGAGGAGGAGCCGGTAGCCATTCTAGACCGGCAGGTTTGTCCGTTGAGATCGAAGAGTTTTCCTTCTGTTTGTGTTCAGTGGAGAGGTCAGCCTCCTGAGGCATCGACCTGGAAGTCCGAGTCCGATATGCGGAGCCGTTATCCCCATCTTTTCCCTGACTCAGGTACTTCCTTCTTATGTCCATTCGAGGACGAACGGTTGTTTTAGAGGTGGAGAATGTGGCTCTTAAATTGAATTCTGTGTTCTAAGGCCTTGAAAACCTCATTAGTATTACCTCGATTTGTGTGCGCAGTCCGGGCGCGTAGCCGGAAAGCCTAAGTATGAAACTCTGTGAAAAATAATAAGTTTTGATTATAAAATGAGCTAGTTTGACTTCGATCAACATTTTGGGTAAACGGACCCGGACCCATGATTTGACGGTCCCTAGGGGTCCGTAGGAAAATATGGGACTTGGGCGTATGCCCGGAATCGAATTCCGAGGTCCCAAGCCCGAGAAATGAATTTTTAAAGAAAATTATTTTCTGAAATTGTTTAAAGGAATTTGAAATGAAATTGGATTAGAACATGATGGTATCGGGCCCGTATTTTGGTTCCGACGCTCGGTACAGGTCTTATATATGATTTAAGATAATTCAGTGGAATTTGGTGAAAAACGGATGTCATTTGACATGATTCGGACTTAAATTGCAAAAATTGATGTTTTAAGAGTTTGAGAAAAATTCTTTGATTTTGAGGTTTAATTCATTGTTATTGAGGTTATTTTGACGATTTGATCGCACGCATAAGTTCGTATAATGTCATTGAGTTAGTACGTATGTTTGGTTAGGAGCCCCGAGGGCTTAGGTGTGTTTCGGAAGGTTTTGGACTTAAGAAATTTGTAGGTTTTCAGCTGTTGGTTTTCTGATATGCTCTTCTTCGCGTTCGAGGGAGGACCCTCGCGAACGCGATGTATTAATTTTTGCTGAAGGAAATTCCTTCTACGCGAACGCGTAACCCAGGTCGCGAACGCGAAGCCTTGGTGGGCCTTCCCTTAGCGAACGTGGTCCTGTCCACGCGAACGTGAAGGCTAATTGAGCCTGGGCAGGGTGGAGCATTTGACCTACGCGAACGCGATCCTTTGCACGTGAATGCGAGGCTCGAGGAGTTTCTTCTTGGCGAACGCGAGCCATTTTCCGCGAACACGAAGGCCTAGAAGGCCTAACCCATTGCGAACGCGAGTGACCTGTCGCGAACGCGATGAATATTTTTGCCCAGTTATTTTAAAAGACCAGAAACAGTAGCATTACGGGGTTTTCACAAAAACTTATAACTTCTTCATCTAAACACCAAATTAGGCAATTTTTGAAAGAGGATTTCACCACCACTTCTTAGGTATGTAATCTTAGACTCATTTTCTTCAATTTCCATTAACACCCATTAAATTTCTAGGCTTAAATGATGTGATTAAGGGTAAAAAAACTAGGAATTATGGTAGAGTTAGGGCTTTTTGATTATTTGGGAATTTGACCTCGTTTTGGGGTCGGATTTCAAAACAAATTGTATATTCGGGCTTGTGGGTGAATCGGTGATCAGATTTTGGTCCGAACCTCGTGTTTTGACCAAGCGAGCCCCGGGTCGATTTTTGGGAAGAATGATTAGAAAGCTATAATTAGGTATTGGAATTGGATTGTTTAGCATTTATTGATGTTATTAAGTCGATTATGTATAGATACAATTGATTTGGAGCCGAATTCGAAAGGAAAGGCGGTGTTTGAGGCTTTAGTTGGCCGTGGAGTTCGAGGTAAGTGTTTGGTCTAACCTTAGATTGAGGGATTAGGAGTTGTGTCCTATTTGCTATTTGCTTCTTGTTAAGTACGACTTATAGGCATGGTGACGAGTATCTATACGTTGGTGTCGAGCATGACCGTGAGTCTTAAATTGATATTTGTTGTGTTCTTAAATGATTCTACGGATGCTTAATTGGTGATTCCCGATATTGAGCAAGGATTTAGTTTGTTTTCGTGGAAATTACTGATGATTTAGTATTGGTGTTAACTGAGATGAGTAGGAGTTGAGGTAAGATTGGTTATAGCTAATTCTCCCTTGCCGGGACGTATATACTTTCACTGTTGAATTCCCTTGTCGGGATAGTGTAGTTTATTGTTGATCCCTTGCGGGGACTTGTGGTACGGTTGAGTTTAAGGTATATGAATATATTGGATTGGGTTGCACGCCACAACAATGTTATATATATTGGATCGGTTTGCATGCCGCAACAACGTTATATATATTGGATCGGGTTGCACGCCGCAACAATGTTATATATATTGGATCGGGTTGCACGCCGCAACAACGTTATATATATTGGATCGGGTTGCATGCCGCAACAATGTTATATATATTGGATCGGGTTGCACGCCGCAACAATATTATATATATTGGATCGGGTTGCACACCGCAACAACGTTATATATATTGGATCGGGTTGCACACCGCAACAATGTCATATATATTGGATCGGGTTGCACACCGCAACAATGTTATATATATTGGATCGGGTTGCACGCCGCAAAAATTTTATATATATTGGATCGGGTTGCGCGCCGCAACAATGTTATTATTACTTATTGTAGATTTTGAGTTGTTTCTCTCATATTTCTCTTTTTTCTGCTGGATTTGATGTGTCCCCCCGAAGCATGCACCCACTCCCATTTAAACTGCTTTTACTTGTTTATGTTCCGTTGTATATATATAATTGCACAGGTTTTATCTGGAGTCTGGTCCTAGCCTCGTCACTACCTCGATGGGGTTAGGCCAGGCACTTACCAGCACATGGGGTCGGTTGTGCTGATGCTACACTCTGCACTCTATGCAGATATCGGAGCAGCACCGGGACAGTAGCACTAGGGGAGCTAGCCTTCAGTCCACAGAGATCCCGAGGTAGTCCTGCAGGCGTCCGCAGGCCCGGCGTCTCTTCTATCTGCTTATCTGTTCTATTTTCATTTGTATCCGAGACAGAATGTATTTCTTTTCTTCAGACATCTATATGTAGTATTCATAGACAGTCCATGAATATTGTGACACCGGTTTCTGGGTAAAGACACATGTTGGCATTTCCATATTTATTTTGGGTATTATATTAGTCTAAGTCTTCCGCTTAATTTCATCTTACGCTATTATTTAAATATTGATCATCTGTTATTACAAGTTGTTAAAAAGGATTAAAACGAAAGAGTTAAAAATTTTAAATTTCGTGGCTTGCCTAGCTTCTACGAGTAGGCGCCATCATGACTCCCGAGGGTGGGAAATCCGGGTCATGACAATTTTTGAATTTCTTATTTAAGTCTTGATTTCATTAATTGGATTAGTCTATTATAGGTATACTTATGATATGTAATTGCTTTTGGCTAGATTTGGGTCATTCGGAGTCGGATATTCGTAGAAAAGGCATTGTTATCGAGTGATTGAGCTTGGTTCGAGATAAGTGTCTTGCCTAACCTTATGTAGGGG
Organism: Nicotiana sylvestris; assembly: GCF_000393655.2. Classification (NCBI taxonomy): domain Eukaryota; kingdom Viridiplantae; phylum Streptophyta; class Magnoliopsida; order Solanales; family Solanaceae; genus Nicotiana; species Nicotiana sylvestris. The sequence continues at coordinate 114,183,933 of NC_091065.1, forward strand.
AACTCCCCTTAGGATTTGTATTGTTTCTGATATGTGAGCGTCGATGACGAGTACATACACGGGCTAATTGTGGTAAAAATCTGATTTTCACTGAGTAATAACATGTTCTTCTCCATATTTGAGACATATCATTATATGTAGTATCTTATTAGTCTAGAATAGTATGTCTACTTGCCTTAATTGCTTATCTGAACTATGTGCAGCATGTTTAGTTAAATTCCTATTTTTCCTTGACTTGTACATAATCAAAATTGTAGGTTTTCTCGCTGTAACTATTTTTTTCTGTTGTTTGAGCTGCATAATCACTTTGGGACTATGGAACGATATTTCAGTAGATCCCCTTGTTATGCATATTTACTTTGGGACTACGGAACGGTATTCCGGTAGATCCCCATGTTCTTCATATTTAATTTGGGACTACGGAACGATATTCTGATAAATCCCCCTACACATTTACTTTGGGACTACGAGATAGTTTCTCGGGAGATCCCCTATTGTTATCTCTGTGTACTGAGCTGTTACCTCTCTATGATTTCATTCTTGTTAAATTTCAGTCTTTATTTTACTGCAATATCTTATTCTGTCTTGTTTTTATTATATATATATATACCAGTAGGGTCCTGACCTGATCTCGTCACTACTCGATTGGGGTTAGGCCTGGCACTTAATGGGTACCATTGTGGTGTACTCATGCCCTTCCCTGCACATATTTTTTCGTGTGCAGATCTAGGTACCGCTTATCAGCCGCATTACCAATGAGGCGAGACAGCTGTAGAGACTTCAAGGTATATCTGCCGCATCCGAGACCTCGGAGTCCCTATCTATTCTTCCCCATGTTAAACACTTCTTGTATTTCTTTTTGTTAGATTATGGAGTATAGAAATACTGTTTCTTCATATAGCTTGTGACTTGTGATATTTTGGGTTTTGGGAGAGCTTATGTACACTTTGAGAGTGGTTATTGTATATGCCAAGCGGCATCTAAATTTCTTGTTAAAATTTTACCTATTAGTTGTTAGCTTTTATGTTTTCGTTTCATTTCTCCGCAAATTTTAGACTTACCTAGTCGTAGAGACTAGGTGTCGTCACGACGGTTCACGGAGGGATAACTTGAGTCGTGACAGTTTGGGGACTATTTTTATGGCTTTTTGCAGCTGTTTTTGAGGGAGATGAAGCTGGGTTTTGTTTTCTTTCTTTTGGGTGGCAGAAGGTCGTGAGACTATGGGTTCCCAATGGCCTTAAGCAGCTTTTGCTGTTGCATTTTTCTTTACCAGCTGTTGCACAACTTTTATTTAGGATCCTAGGGTTTTCTAAAAGGGGGAGGGGATCCATTTTCAAAATGGGGAAGGATCTGTTAGGTATATAGAATTGGGGACTAGGCTTGGGCTTTGGACAAGGTAAAAGAGGGATTGTGTTTGGGCAGAATTTGGGGTAATTTGTAACGACCGGGCCGGTCGTTTCATGAGTTACCGCTTCGTTTTTTCCCATTTCTGCTTCATATTGTCTTGTTCAGTTGTATTATGAGTTATTGGGTTGGTTGGTTCGGGTTCGGAAAGGTTTTGGTAAGGTTTGAGATACTTAGTCTATTTGGAGTGAGCTTAAGTTGGAAAAGTCAACTGGATATTGACTTATGTGAAAAAGGGCTTAGATGTGAATTCTGATGATTTGGATTGCTTCGGGAGGTGATTTGGGACTTATGAGCATGATCGGAATGTGTTTTGGAGGTCCGGAGTAGATTTAGGCTTGAATTGGCGAAATTGGAATTTTGGAGTTTTCCGGTTGATAGGTGAGATTTTGATATAGGGGTTGAAATGGAATTTCGGAATTTGGAGTAGGTCCGTTGTGTCATTTGTGATGTGTGTGAAAAATTTCAAGTCATTTGGACGAGGTTTGATAGTCTTTTTGATCGAAAGCGGAATTTGGAAGTTTTTAGAATTCTTAGGCTTGAATTCGATGTTACTTTAGTGTTTTGATGTTATTTTGAGCGTTTCGAAGGTTGGAACAAGTTTTAATAATGTTATGGGATATGTTGGCATGTTTGGTTGAGGTCCCAAGGGCCTCGGGTGAGTTTTGGGTGGTTAAACGGACCAAATGAATGTTTGAGAAATTGCAGATTTGGCTTCAGTCTGTTGCAGACATTTGTTCTCTGCGATCGTGTAGAGGGGATCACGATCACGTAGGCTTAGCCAGTGGGCGTGAGATTTTATTCAATACGATCGCATAACTGAGGACGCGATCGCGTAAGGCTGTAAGGTTGTTATTCGTGAACGCGTGTGGTGGGTCGCGTTCGCGTAAGGTTAAGTGGACCAGAGGTTCACCATGAGTTTGTTCATCGCGAACGCGGTCCCTCGTTCGTGATCGCGTAGGTGTAGGATTTATGTGCATCACGTTCGCGTGGGAGACGATGCATTCGCGTAGAGTATAATTTGGAGTCAGTGAAGCTTGTGCTTCGCGATCGCGATGGATTTCCCGCGATCACGATTAAGTAATTTTAAAAGCTGGGCAGAATGTTTTAAAAGACCCCTTTCACGATTTTTGGCCATATTTCACCATTGTTGAGTGATTTTGGAGCTTTTGAGGAGAATTGAAGAGGGAATCAATAGGAAACATTTGGAGGTAAGATATATGGACTTAATACTCGATCCTAATGTGATTTCTACCTAATTAAACGTGGAATTTGTGGAATCTAAAGCATAAAATAGGAAATTAGGGCTTGGAAATTGGAGACCTAAATCTAGGGATTTGAGGGGTCATTTGTGGTCAGATTTTGGTATTGTTGATATGTATGAACTCGTGAGAGTGTAAGGGTTCTAGTTTTGTGATTTTTGTCGGAATCCGAGACGTGGGCCCGAGGGTCGGGTTTGGCCAATTTCGGGATTTTTTTTATGTAAATTGGTTATTTTCGAGTGGGCATTGTTCCCTTAACATAATTTGATGCCATAAATCTGTTTTTGGATAGATTTGGAGCATCCGGAGGCTGATTCGATGGGCAAAGGCATCGCGGGCTAGAGTTTGGACCGGATAGAGGTAATTAATGATTGTAAATGTCGTCCTGGGGGTATGAAATCCCGGATTTCACATCGTTGTGCTACTATGAGGTGACACACATGCTAGATGATGAGCGTGGGGTCATGCACCATTGGGGATTGTGACTTAGTCTGTTTCGTATGACTGTTAAACCGCGTATTTGATTGAAAACTGTTTGCTATCATTGTGTTTTGGAAAGTATTATCATGTTTTGGGCTGAAGGCCATATTTGGGGATCGTTCCAACTGTTTTGGACCCTTATGGGATTTTACTACTATTCCTCACTATTTTGACTTCGTATTTGTACGCAGTCATGCTATATTCTACTATTTTCACAACTCATCCATCTTTACTCGTTTTTGATATTTTAAATGATATTTTGGGCTGAGCATCATGTTTTACTATTGCCCGAGTGGCTTGTGAGATTTCTGACTGAGTGAGACTGAGGGCCTGTGTTGTGAGGATACTATGGGATCGGGTTGCGCGTCGCAGCAATGTTATATTGATTCATGATTATGAGGCTGAGTGCCTGATTTGTTACGCCACGAGATGGCTTGTTATTGCGCTTGGGCTATAAAGAGCCCCTCCCGGAGTCTGTACACCCCCAGTGAGCATGGGTACCTAGTATGAGATGTGATATTGCCCAAGGGGCTATTGTTGTTTCATGTTATTGCCCGAGGGGCTGATACGAGTGATTGTGAGATAGCCCGAGGGGCTGGCCCTGTTGGTATTTATTCATGTTTCTATCCTTTTCTCCCTGTTTTCATCCCTCGTTTGAACTATTAAAAGATGTTGTAAAGAGGTTTTTACTGAACTAAGGTATTTTTACGAGCTTTTACTGTTTTATTACATTGTACTAGATTTATACTATTTTGTTGTAGCATTATGCTGTGTGTTTTACGTATTTTCTTATCGCTCACCTGCCTTTACTTTTATTACTTGCTGAGTTGGCTTATGCACATTACTCCCTGCACTCTGTGTGCAGATCCATCAGTCTCGAGTCACGCTAGTGAGGGCTGATTGCTTTCCTGCAGGCTGTTCGGAGTTGACTAGGTAGCTGCTCAGCGTTCACAGCCTAGTGCTTCTCCTTCCTACCTATACTTTCCTTTGTACTAACTTTGTACTAGACTGTGCAGTTTTTTCATACTCTTAGATGGATTTTTAGATGCTCATAACTGGTGACACCCCGATGTCTGGCTGTGTTGTTTCCGTATTATTCTATTCTAATCTTTATTTTGGGATTTATAGCTTATTTATGACTTAAATGAATTATTATAACTGTCTTAATTGGATTGGGGGTTTGTGTCGGCTGGCCTTGTTCCATGAGAGGCGCCATCTCGATTGGGTTGCGTTTAGGGTTGTGACAAGTTACTATTAGAGCCTAGGATATATAGGTCTCACGAGTCATGAGCAGGTTTAGTAAAGTCTCGCAGATCGGTACGGAGACGTCTGTATTTATCCTTAGAAGGCTGCAGAACCTTTAGGAAAACTTCATATTCTTGAAATTCTTGTCGTGCGAATCTATTGATCTGAGTACTAAACTTCTGTTATTCTATTCTCTCACAGATGGTGAGTACACATGCTACCGGTCAGAATGGACGACCACCAGTACCATCAGTTGGGGCCACTAGAGGCCGAGGACACGATCGAGGCCGTGGTAGGGATAGGGGTGTGGCCCACATAGCAGCTAGGGTAGCACCCATAGATCCACCAGACGCTCCAGCAGCACCAACTGTGCCCATTGTGATTCCGGGTCTTCAGGAGGCCTTGGCCTAGATTCTATCAGTATGCATTGGCCCAGCTCAGGCGGTCTCGGTTACTACAGCCGCAACTACTTTTCAGGCCGGGGGAGGCACTCAGACTCCCGTTGCTTGCACACCTGAGCAGGTCATGCAGGGACTTCAAACACCGGGGGCACCCCCAGCCCAGCCGGTTGCAGTTGTTCAGGACTATGTAGCTCCTATTATGCCAGAGGATGAGCAGCGCAGGTTGGAGAGGTTTGGTAGACTTCAGCCTCCGACTTTTAGTAGTATAGAGGGCGAGGATGCCTAGGGTTTCTTGGACAAGTGTTAGAGGATTCTTCGCACAGCGGGTATTCTGGAGACCAGTGGGGTCGCATTTACTACTTTTCAGTTTTCTGGAGCTGCCTTCACTTGGTGGGAGGCTTATGAGAGGCGTAGGCCTGTTGGTGCAGCACCCCTTACCTGGCAGCAGTTCTCCGTTCTCTTTTTGGAGAAGTATGTGCCATAGTCTCGCAGAGAGGAGTTACGTAGGCAGTTCGAGCAGTTGCGTCAAGGGGATATGACTGTGATGTAGTATGAGATGAGCTTCTCAGAGTTATCTCGTCATGCTGTTTGGTTGATTCCTATGGAGAGGGATAGGATTAGGAGGTTCATTGATGGCCTCACATATCAGCTTCGGATTCTCATGACTAGGGAGAGGGTGTCTGGTGCTACTTTTAAGGAGGTTGTTGACATTGCTCGCGAGATTGAGTCAGTTCATCGCTAGGAGCAAGATGAGAGGGAGGCCAAGAGGCCTCGGGGGTCTGGTAGTTAAAGTGGTGCTCCTTCGAGGGGTCAGTTTCAGCACGGCAGAAGTCGTCCATTCAGACATGCTCAATCAGCTCGCCCAAGTTATCGTGGGGCATCATCAAGTCATGGTTCTCATAGTTCTCATCAGGGCCATTCATCCCTCAGTGCTCTTCCATCCCAGAGTTCGTCTCGTGTTCCATCAGTTTAGAGCTCTTCTATGCCAGGTGCATTTGTTAGTCATTCTGGTGTTAGGGGTTCCCTTCAGTCCCCGTCTCCAGCACCATGGAGTTGTTATGAATGTATAGAGTTGGGCCACATATGGAGGCAGTGTTCGTCGTCTTAGGGGTTCATCTCAGTAGAGGAGTCAGTCATCGGCTACAACGCTAGTTACTTCACCACCACCCACCCACCCAGCTAGAGGTGGAGGATAGTCAGCTAGGGGTCGCCCCAGAGGGGGAGGTCGATCAGGTGGTGGTCAGGCCCATTTCTATGCACTCCCAGCTAGACCCGATGCTATTGCTTCAGATGCTGTGATTACAGGTATTGTCTCAGTCTGCCACAGAGATGCCTCTGTGTTATTTGATCCCGATTCCACTTTTTCATATGTATCATCATATTTTGCTCGTTATTTGGATACGCCTCGTGAGTCTCTTCTTTCATCTGTTCATGTATCTACTCCGGTGGGCGACACTATTATTGTGGACCGTGTGTATCGGTCATATGTGGTGACTATTGGGGGACTGGAGACCCAAGTGGATCTGTTATTACTTTGTATGGTGGACTTTGATGTGATATTGGACATGGATTGGCTATCTCTGTGTCGTGCTATTTTGGAATGTCATGCTAAGACAGTGACATTGGCTATGCCAGGTGTGCCACGGATTGAATGGCGAGGTTCGATTGATTTTGTCCCCAGCAGGGTGATTTCGTTCTTGAAGGCCCAACGGATGGTTGGGAAAGGTTTTCTTTCATACTTATCCTTTGTGAGGGATGTCGGTGCAGAGACTCCTAGTATCAATTCTATTCCTATTGTGAGGGATTTTCCTGATATGTTTCCTGCAGACCTATTGGGCATGCCACCGGACAGGGATATTGATTTTGGTATTGACCTGGTGCAGGGCACTCAGCCCATTTCTATTCCACCGTATCGTATGGCACCAGCGGAGTTGAAGGAGTTAAAGGAGTAGCTTTAGGAACTCCTTGATAAGGGGTTTATTAGGCCTAGTGTGTCGCCTTAGGGTGCGCCTGTTCTATTTGTAAAGAAGAAGGATGGCACGATGAGGATGTGCATTGATTACAGGAAATTGAACAAAGTAACAATCAAGAATAAGTATCATTTGCCTCGTATCGATGATTTGTTTGACCAACTTTAGGGAGCGAGTGTTCTCCAAGTTTGATCTTCATTCAGGTTATCACCAGTTGAAGATCAGGGACTCGTATATTCTTAAGACAACTTTCAGGACCCGATATGGTCATTATGAGTTCCTTGTGATGTTTTTTGGGCTGACCAATGCCCTAGCAGCGTTCATGCATTTGATTAACAACGTGTTTTGGCCTTATCTCGACTCGTTTGTCATAGTTTTCATTGATGATATTCTGGCTCGCGTAGTCAGGAGAAGCACGCGGAGCATTTGAGAGTTGTGTTGTAGGGATTGAGGGAGGAGAAGCTTTATGCAAAGTTCTCCAAGTGTGAGTTTTGGCTCAGTTCAGTGGCTTTCTTGGGGCACTTGGTGTCCAGCGAGGGTATTCAGATTGATCTGAAGAAGATAGAGGCAGTTCAGAGTTGTCCCAGACCGTCCTCAGCTACGGAGATTCGCAGCTTTCTTGGTTTGGCGGGTTATTACCGCCGGTTTGCTTAGGGATTTTCATCTATCGCATCACCCTTAACCAAGTTGACTCAAAAAGGTGCTCCATTCAGGTGGTCGGATGAGTGTGAGGAGAGCTTTCAGAAGCTCAAGACTGCCTTGACCACAGCTCCAGTGTTAGTTTTGCCATCAGCTTCAGGTTCATATACCGTGTATTGTGATGCTTTGAGAGTTGGTATTGGGTGTGTGTTGATGTAGAAGGGTAGAGTTATTGCTTATGCTTCTCGTCAGTTGAAGTTTCATGAGAATAACTACCTTGTTCATGATTTGGAGTTGGCTGCTATTGTTTACGCGTTGAAGATTTGGAGGCATTATTTATATGGTGTGTCTTGTGAGGTGTTTACTAATCATTGTAGCCTCCAACACTTGTTCAAGTAGAAGAATCTCAATTTGAGGCAGCGGAGATGGTTGGAGCTGCTAAAGGACTATTACATCACTATTTTGTACCATCCGGGGAAGGCCAATGTGGTGGCTGATGCTTTGAGTATGAAGGCGGTGAGTATAGGGAGTTTGGTGTATACTCTAGTTGGGGAGAGACCTCTTGCAGTTGATGTTCAGGACTTGGCCAATCGGTTCGTGAGGTTAGATATTTTGGAGCCCAGTCGGGTGTTGGCTTGTGTGATTTCTCGATCTTCCTTATTTGATCGCATCAGGGAGTGCCAGTATGATGATCCTCATTTGCTTGTCCTTAAGGACATAGTTCAGCACGACGATGCCAGAGATGTGACTATTGGTGATGATGGGGTGTTGAGGATGTAAGGCCGGATATGTGTGCCCAATATAGATGGACTTCGGGAGTTGATTCTTGAGGAGGCTCATAGATGGCGGTATTTATTCATCCAAGTGCTGCAAAGATGTATTAGGATCTGATACAGCATTATTGGTGGAGGAGAATGAAGAAGGACATTGTGGGATTTGTAGCTCGATGTCTCAATTGTCAGCAGGTGAAGTATGAGCATCAGAGACCGGGTGGCTTGCTTCAGCAGATAGTTATTCCAGAGTGGAAGCGGGAGCGGATCACCATGGACTTTGTAGTTGGGCTCTCACGGACTTTGAAGAAGCTCGATGCTATTTGAGTGATTGTGGATCGGCTGACCAAGTCCGCGCAAATCATTTCGGTGTGTACTACCTATTCTTCAGAGCGGTTGGTAGAGATCTATATCCGAGAGATTGTTCGTTTGCATGGTGTCCCAGTTTCCATTATTTCAGATAGAGTTACTCAGTTTATTTCACAGTTTTGGAGGTCTGTGCAGCGAGAGTTGGGTACTCAGGTTGAGTTGAGCACAACTTTTCACCTTCAGACGGACGGGCAGTCCAAGCACACTATTCAGATATTAGAGGGCATGTTGCGTGCTTGTGTCATTGATTTGAAGGGTCATGGGATCAATTTCTACCGCTCGCAGAGTTTGCTTATAACAACAGTTACCAGTCAAGTGTTCAGATTGCTCCATATGAGGTTTGTATGGGAGGTGGTGTAGATCTCCAGTTGGTTGGTTTGAGCCTGGTGAGGCTAGGCTAATAGGTACAGACTTGGTGCAGGATGCTTTAGACAAGGTGAAGGTGATTTAGGAGAGGCTTCGTACAGCGCAGTCGAGACAAACGATTTATGCTGACAAGAAGGTTCGGGATGTGTCCTACATGGTTAACGAGAAGGTTCTATTGAAGGTTTCGCCCGTGAAGGGTGTTATGAGATTTGGGAAGAAGGGTAAATTGAGTCCTCGGTTCATTGGGCCTTTTGAGGTGCTTCGGAGGATTGGGGAGGTGGCTTATGAGCTTGTTTTGCCACCCACCTTATCGAGTGTGCATTCGTTATTTCATGTTTCTATGCTCCGGAAGTATACTGGGGATCCGTCTCATATTTTGGATTTCAGCACGGTTCAGTTGGATGATGATTTGACTTATGATGTGGAGCCAATAGCTATTTTCGGTCGTCAGGTTTGAAAGTTGAGGTCAAAGGATATAGCTTCAGTGAAAGTGCAGTGGAGAGGTCGGCCCGTGGAGGAGGCTACCTGGGAGACCGAGCGGGAGATGCGGAGTAGATATCCTCACCTATTTGAGGCTTCAGGTATATTTCTTGACTCGTTCGAGGACAAACATTTGTTTAAGAGGGGGAGGATGTAACGACCCGGCCAGTCGTTTCATGAGTTACCGCTCCGTTTTCCCCATTTATGCTTCTTATTGTCTTGTTCAGCTGTATTATGTGTTATCGGGTTAGTTGGTTCGGGTTCGGAAAGATTTTGGTAAGGTTTGAGACATTTATAGCCCGTTTGGCCAAGCTTCTAAAATCAGCTTATTTTGAGAAGTGCTTTTCTCAAAAGTACTTTTAAAAAAGTGCTTCTGATGAGAAGTAGTTTATGTTTGGCTAATTAATTAGAAAAGCACTTTTGAACAGTAATTAGTGGTTGGCCAAGCTTTTGAAAATTGCTTCTAAGTGTATTTTTCTCAAAAGTGCTTCTCAGAAAAGTGCTTTTGGAGAGAAACTACTTTTTTCTGCTTCTCCAAAACTGCTTCTGCTTTTCCTCAACAGCACTTTTTTTCCTTCCAAAAGCTTGGCCAAACACCTCAATTTTTGGCCAAAAGTGCTTTTGGCCAAAAAAAAGCACTTTTGGCCAAAAAAAAAAGCTTGGCCAAACAGGCTATTAGTCTCTTCGGAGTGAGCTTAAGTTGGAAAAGTCAATCGGATGTTGACTTATGTGAAAAAGGGATCAGATGTGAATTTTGATGGTTCAGATAGCTTTGGGAGGTGATTTGGGACTTAGGAGCATAATCGGAATATGTTTTGGAGGTACGGAGTAGATTTTGGCTTGAATTGGCGAAATTGGAATTTTGGCATTTTTCGGTTGATAGGTGAGATTTTGATATAGGGGTCGGAATGGAATTTCAGAAGTTGGAGTAGGTCCATTGTGTCATTTGTGTCGTGTGTGCAAAATTTCAGGTCATTCGGACAAGGTTTGATAGACTTTTTGATCTAAAGTAGAATTTGGAAGTTTTTAGAATTCTTAGGCTTGAATCCGATGTTAATTTAGTATTTGATGTTGTTTTGAGCGTTCCGAAGGTTGGAACAAGTTTGAATGATATTATGGGATATGTTGGCATGCTTGGTTGAGGTCCTGAGGGCCTCGGGTGAGTTTCGGGTGGTTAAACGGACCAAATGAATGTTTGAGAAATTGTAGATTTGGCTTCAGTTCTGTTGCAGACATTTGTTCTCTGCGATCGCATAGAGGGGATCGCGATCATGTAGGCTTAGCCAGCGGGGGTGAGATTTTGTTCAATGTGATCGCATAGCTGAGGACGCGATCGTGTAAGGCTGTAAGGTTGTTGTTCGCGAACGCGTGTGGTAGGTCGCGTTCACGTAAGGTTAAGTGGATCAGAGGTTGACGTCGCATTTGTTCATTGCGAACGTGGTCCCTCGTTCGCGATCGCGTAGGTGTAGGATTTATATGCATCGCGTTCGCGTGGAAGACGATGTGTTCGCGTAGAGTAAAATTTGGAGTCAGTGAAGCTTGTGCTTCGCGATTGCGATGGATGTCCCGTGATCGCGATTAAGTAATTTTAAAAGCTGGGCAGAATGTTTAAAAGACCTCTTTCATGATTTTTGGCCATATTTCACCATTGTTTAGCGATTTTGGAGCTTTTGAGGAGGATTGAAGAGGGAATCAAGGGGAAACACTTGGAGGTAAGATTTATGGACTTAATACTCGATCCTAATGTGATTTCTACGTAATTAAACATGAAATTTGTGGAATCTAAAGCCTAAAACTGGAAGTTAGGGCTTGAAAATTGGAGACTTAAATCTAGGGATTTGAGGGGTCATTTATGGTCGGAGTTTAGTATTCTTGATATGTATGAACTCGTGAGAGTGTAAGGATTCTAGTTTTGTGATTTTTGTCGGAATCCGAGACGTGGGCCTGGGGGCCGGGTTTGGCCAATTTCGGGATTTCTTTATGTAAATTGGTTATTTTCGAGTGGGCTTTGTTCCCTTAGCATAATTTGATGGTATAAATCTATTTTTTGGATTGATTTGGAGCATACGGAGGCCGATTCGAGGGGCAAAGGCATCGCGGGCTAAAGTTTGGACCGGATAGAGGTAAGTAATGATCGTAAATGATGTCCTGAGTGTATGAAACCCCGAATTTCACATCGTTGTGCTACTATTGGGTGACACACATGCTAGATGACGAGCGTGGGATCGTGCACCGTTGGGGATTGTAACTTAGTCCGCCCCGTATGACTGTTAAACTGCGTATTTGATTGAAAACTGTTTGTTATCATTGTGTTTTGGAAAGTATTATCATGTTTTTGGCTGAAGGCCATATTTGGGCCTCGTGCCAACTATTTTGGACCCTTATGGGATTTTTACTACTATTCCTCACTTTTTTGACTTCATATTTGTATTCAGTCATGTTATATTCTATTGTTTTCACAACTCAGCCATGTTTACTCGTTTTGATATTTTAAATGATATTTTGGGCTGAGCATCATGTTTTACTATTGCCCGAGTGGCTTGTGAGATTTCTGACTAAGTGAGGTCGAGGTCCTGTGTTGTAAGGATACTATGGGATCGGGTTGCACGTCGCAGCAGTGTTATACTGATTCATGATTATGAGGTCGAGTGCCTGATTTGTTACGCCATGAGGTGGCTTGATATGAGGCCGAGAGCCTATTTGATTATGCCACGAGATGGCTTGTTATTGCGCTTGGGCTGTAAGGAGCCCCTCCCGGAGTTTGTACACCCCCAGTAAGCGCGGGTACCCAGTGTGAGATGTGATATTACCCCAGGGGCTGTTGTTGTTTCATGTTATTGCCCAAGAGGCTGATACGAGTGATTATAAGATAGCCCAAGGGGCTGGCTCTGTTGGTATTTATTCATGTTTCTATCCTTTTCTCCCTGTTTTCATCCCTCGTTTAAACTATTAAAAGATGTTGTAAAGAGGTTTTCACTGAACTAAGGTGTTTTTATGAGCTTTTACTATTTTATTGCATTGTACTGGATTTATACTGTTTTGTTGTAACATTATGCTGTGTTTTACGTGTTTTCTTATCTCTCAGCTGCCTTTACTTTTATTACTTACTGAGTTGGCGTACTCACATTACTCCTTGCACCCTGTATGCAGATCCAGGAGTCTTGGGTCACGCTAGCGAGGGTTGATTGCTTTCCAGCAGGCTGTTCGGAGTTGAATAGGTAGTTGCTCGGCGTTCGCAACCCAGTGTTTCTCCTTCCTACCTTTACTTTCCTTTGTACTAGCTTTGTACTAGATTGTGCAGTCTTTACATACTCTTAGACGGATTTTTAGATGCTCGTGACTGGTGACACCCCGATGTCGGGCTGTGTTATTTCCGCATTGTTCTATTCTACTCTTTATTTTTGGATTTATAGCTTATTTATGACTTAAAATGAATTATTATAACTGTCTTAATTGGATTGGGGGGTTTTGTCGGCTGGCCTTGTTCCACAAGAGGCTCCATCACAATCGGGTCCAGTTTAGGGTCGTGACATAATTGGGCCAATGAAGCTCTTGGCCCAGATCATAAATGGGCTCGCAGTCCTCCCTTTCTTTCTTCTTTGCTTTTTTTTTTTTTGATTTTAAACTCTAATCAAAATAATTAAAATCCTACATTAAATCCTAACTTAACTAATTTGCAAAATTAAATCTACTCACCTATTTTTCTAACAATTAACTAATAATGAATGTAAAGTTCCTAATGTATTTTTGGTATTTTAATGTTTTACAAATACAATTAATTATACAATTAAAATCTAAAAATGTAAAATTCAAAATATTTTTGTTATTTTTTAAAGATTTAAAATGCATCTAAAAATGCTCCAAACACAAATACGCACAAAACAAATCAAGTAAAATATAAAATAAATTTTTTAAATTCTATAAAATAATTAAAAGCTATTTTTTGAGATTTTTAGGAATAATTTTATATATTGGGAAAAAATTACGCGCTCACAATAGTTAATGTCTTGTCACGTAATCCACACAAGACCTTTATATGATATAATTTTACTACAAACTCTAGCTTTGTGTATTTGCTACCTTCATACAGTTCTTCATTTCCATCTTTGAGAAACTCGTAAAAATCACTCGGATCATCCCTATGCTCCTCGTTTGATATTTCATCTTCACCCAATGGTTGAGATATCTCTATATCATCATCTTGGAAACTATAGTATCCAAATGCATCATGAATCATTGTTTCTATTAGATCTTCTAGGTAAACTGTCTCTTGCATTACATTTATATTTTCAGAAGACTCCGCCGCCTCTGTTACCCGTTTCTCACTATGAAGATCCCAAATAACATAATTTTGAGGGAATGGCTTGCAGATCAAATGATCGTGCACTATATCTCTAGTTTTCCACTTACCAAAACCACATTTAGGACATGAACATATTATGATATCTCCTGCAGCCGAATTATTAAATGCAAACTCTAAAATTCATCCAAACCAAGTAAGTACTCATTTGTGTTCCTCGGCTTTCCAATCCAAGATTTATCCATTGAAAACTTTATGTTTTTATCAGGGACCAACCGATATCAATCAAGAAAGAGGAATCATATCTATCAATGCATTGGGCATGAATGTATAGAGTATACCTCAAAAAAGCAATCCTTCATATTTGGCTACTTCCACAATCTACTCCAACAGTTGCCAAAGCCTCCACAAATTGATGCAATTTGTAGGGTTACCCGTAACCCCCACAATATGACCCCTTCAAATCTATCCTTTTTTTGTAGTGAGGAGACGAACACTAATAATAACTAATCCAAATAAGATTGGATACAAGAGTAAAATAACATGAAGAAAGAAGATCATATGTAGTGGAAATAGTTGAGACTTGAGACTCACCATAGATCGGCTATTTTTTTTTTAAAAAAGAAAACTTGAGAAAGTGATTGCTTCCCTATGGCCATCTAGTCCCGTTTAGAATTTTATGTTTACCATAACTATTATCTTAATAGCAATTTTAAATGTACCATAACTGTTTTATTAACAGTCACGTGAGATGTGGGAAGTGACTTTTGGTTTTCTAAAAGAAGTGACTTTTGGTTTTCTAAAAGAAGTGACTTTTAGATTTTCTAAAATAGTAGATAAATATGAAAACATGGTAAAATGCTAAAAAATTGCTAAAAAGAAATCTGAGTTTCTTGGTCAAATATAGATGTCACATCATCTCTATTTGACCCTCATATATATATATATATATATATATATATATATATATATATATATATATATATTCGTGTAAAACATGGTTTGGTTACATTAGGGTAGAATAAGTTAGAAATAAGTCTTAGAATGCATAATTCAGGTATATGATGTGTTTAATGTGCATTATTATCATCAAAGTGATAATATGAAAGACGAATGATGTACCAACACTAAGAAGCTTCATGTAAAGACATGCAGAAAACTATGAATTTTGTTCGTGAAGCAGGAAGGTTGTGGGAAAGACTCTATAGTATCACAATGACTTAGTGCAGTTCGACAAGACATGAAAATAAAATTGGCATTATTTCTACAAATCTCAGTAACACGGTAAAATTTGGCCAATTAGAAATCCTGAGACGTTCGATAGTACTACTGCTTCCCTACAGCAATGTACCTGAAACTGAAGCGAGCTCCCTATATTTATCAATTGGATCGGAGTATCTTAAGAGTACTATGCAGTCTGTCACTTGAGATGGACCTTAATTAGTGATGGGCAGTCGTCAATCTTAAGCTCCTCAAGTCAATGGCTCCCATAAGGGAAGGTCTCCAAAGCCTCACAATGTGCAATTTCAACTTGTTTAAGCATGGTAGATTGCTCAGCAACATCAAGTGACACAATTTTTTATGATGTGCAACTGTCTGAGAGATAATACATTGTCAAATCCATAGGGAAGCTTCTCAAAATTAGAGCACTTACATATGGATAAAGATTCAAGTGAGGCAATGCATTCTCTTATAGCGACAAGCACTTCAGTTGGGGACACTTAAACTCCCAGAATTTTCGGATTACTGAGATGTTCGATTGAAGATTTACCATCCAACAACAATGTTAGTTCCCCACACTAATTTATATCCAGATCCTCAAGTGATCTCACATACTGTGTGAACTCTTCAAATAGTAGACTGAATCCCCATATGCCAATAATGCTTCTAAGGATTTGCACGTTACATTAATCTAAACTTAGCTCACGAAGTACTGAAAATTAGGGAGAGAAACAATACTCAAATTGGAACAACTACATATGCTAAGCTCACGGAGTCGAGGAAATGCATTACTGAGAGAAATGTACCATTCCTCCCATTCCTGCAAGTTCTCAAACCTCAGAACTTCCAGTGTTGGAAAAACCAAATTTAAGGGATGATCACATCCACAAAAATCAGTACCTACCCCTTTTACACGTGGCATGTCATGAACATACAATTCTTCCAGAAGCTGCAGCTGAAGTTTCTACAACCACCTAATGTCAATTGTGTTAAGCTGATAAGTTATGTGATTATGGTTTTGATGATTTGTCAAACTTTGTTGAGGAACCAGATAGGACCTAATACAATCAGTTCCTTTGTGCCTATTGGGACATACTCAGTTGTTGTATAGGCATATAAGCATTACAAAGGCCTTGAAGGGCTACCACGTGTCACCAGTATGACTTCAACAAAGGTCTGCCCAAGGTCAAGTGGTCTCACAAAAGATTAAGGGCGGGGTCGAGGAGTCACTATAGATCAAGGCCGAGTACAAACACTCATCTTAGACGGGGTAATAACGGCTAATTTTAGGATAAAACACTAACGAGAATATTCCAGTGAATATTTTCTATACCTGTACTATTAGGATTTTAGGTATATGCGTGTTCCTTTACAAATAGAAAAAGATATAATTATAGGAGACATGAAATATTTACTTATAAGAGAACATATTGACATTCTCTGTAGAATAGCTATATTGCACACATACAAAATATACCTTTTTCTTAAGATTCTTGCCTAACTTTTTCATACGATCCAAGAACTATCTGAATATTCAAAGGTTCATCAATCATTCATCATTTTCAGAAAGAATATCCACGGATCTCGTCCCTTTCGAGTGACTTACATGTTCTAATTTATTTAAGTGTCATTCATCGCTATTTATTATTATTTAATATTATCTCCTTCCTTTTTGGTCATTGAATATTGCTAGTATTATCAACATTTATTGCCACTTAGTCTCACTACAAAATCAGTTAATATATCTTTTGGACATTAATATTGGCTAAAATTGACTTTATTTTATTAAATCTAACTTTCTAAGCCCAGATCTGTGGGGACTTCTTAGCTAATATTTTAGTTTCCATTAGATCTACAACTTACGTGATTTGTTAAACCTAACAAACCACAAAGTTTTCTCCTTCTCTACACGTATAGAAGTTTACATGGAAGACCACCAAGGAAATGGAGCAAAGGTGACAGGTGACATCCCCGGCAACCTCATGAATGATATTAACAAGATATTTGAAACACTAGGAGATGATGTGACACCTGATGCCTCCCCCAGACGCGAGAGGTCTCCCTCCTCACTGTAGCACGACGAAACCAAATGGAAAAAGGTATTCCACGTCTACAGGAGAAGGGACGCCACCTACCATGGAAAAGCTCCTCAAAGCATGGTTGACCGATACCTTAGTAAGCGTGCTCAACAAACAAGCTCCATGAACGACTATAGAAACCACCGAGAGCCCACACGGTACAGCGAGGAGATAAGCATGGCGATCAATCAGACCCTCTAAAAGTATAACTCACAATGTTACTGATAGTGCAGGTGAAGGCGTCCTCGCTGTTGTTTTAAAAAGAATTGAAGAAATGGAGAATGATAACAATACGCTCAGAGACCAAATGAAAGAACACCAAGAACGAGTCGACAAGATACCTACTGCCAAAGAAGGACGTCGGCAGGTTTATAGAGCAGCCATATACGAGGAATCGGCCCCATGTGCCATACCCAAGACCTTCAAAATGCCACCATATCTCAGGATATGCGACGAGACATGCCCAAGACCTTCAAAATACCACTATATCTCAGGATATACGACGTGAAAACCAACCCTGAAGATCACGTGAATTATTATATCACCGACATAAAAGGTAACGACCTTACTAAGGAACATGTGTCCTCCATTTTGCTGAAGAAATTTGGCGAAACCCTCATTGGAGGGGCATTAATGTAGTATTCATAGCTACCATCCCCTTCCATAGAAACATTCAAAGAAACGGATGATAAGTTCGTGATGGCGGACGCCGGGGCCAAGAAAGTTGAAACAAGAGTAAACGACATCTTCTCCATCAAGCAGTCCGTAGGAGAGGGACTAAGGGACTTCCTTGCCTAATTCAACCGGGTAAGGATGACCTTACCAAATGTGTCCGAAGGGATGGCGGTCGCAGACTTTCAAAATGGGATGAGTAGAGAAGGCTCAAGAGCAACCAGAAAGTTGCTGAGCCGATTGATCAAGTACCCTCCAACCACTTGAGACGAAATCCAAAATGCCTACTGTGCCGAAGTTCGAGTAGATGATGACGACCTCAACAGACCAACTCGACGGCTCACCTCGATACAAGCCAAGCACAGGAAAGAACAAACAGATAACATAAGAAGGGATCACCTGGTCTCAAGGCCAAACAGGGAACGACGTCAGCCTTACATCAGGGCCACTACCTCTCCTCCCTTCCATTATGATGATCCCTCATCTAGGCCTAGAACGGGGACTCATAGGAACGAGAGAGGTATCCCCCCTTGTTATTTACTCACAACTTTTGTGTTTCACCTACAAAAATAGTCTACGCCTTTGAGAAAGTCGGAACAAAGGAGAAATGGCCACCAAAGATGAGGTCCGATCCAAGTACCAGGAAATCCGACACCCTCTGCGAATTCCACCAGGAACGCGGACAAAAAACAGAAGATTGCATCGCCCTAATGCAAGAGGTAGTGAACATGTTGCAGCAAGGGCACCTCAAAGAGCTATTGACCGATAAGGGAAGGAACACATTCGCCACGGGTCGAGAACGTCAAGGTCCATCGGATCTGCCCTCACCAGCCCGCACCATCAATATGATTATTGGCGGCAATGATGCATCCATCAACGACGTCAAGTTCACTGCCACTCACAAGCTCAAAAGATGGATCAACCACGAACGGTATGGCGGACTCGAAGAAAGCATCATTTTTAACGAGTCAGATGCCGACGATTTGACTTTCCCTTGCAACGATGCTCTTGTCATTACTTTACAAATTTTAGATACTGATGTTAAATGTATTATGGTAGATCATGGGAGCGGAGCGTGCATTATCAATCCTCGAGTCCTCTCCCAGATGAGACTCGAGGACAAGATAGTGCCACGCTGCATCATACTAACCGGTTTTGACAATGCAGTTGAACGGACATCGAGATAAATTACACTCTCCATCCTCGCCGATGGCATAACTCTGGAGACAACATTCCACGTCATAGACCAGGCCACCGCATATAATGCCATAGTAGGACGACTAAGGATACATCCCATGAGAGTCGTCCCTTCCAGTCTGTACCAAGTGATCAAGTTCCCAACACCTTGAGGAATATTCAGCATACGAGGGGAAAAACGAATGTCCTGGGAATTCTACCTCATTGCCATAGATGGATCGACAACCCAACAAAAGAAAGATAAGGAAAAAGAAGCATAACAATCAACAGAGTCGAGGTCAACCCAAGAAGCGACCAGGGACGTCATTATAGATACTAAAACGGTCAAAGCCGCGGACTCAACTATAGAAAACCTCGACCTCGTTCAATTAGATCCCAATGACCCCAGCAAAAAGGCATACCCAAAAACATCACCACACACAAGTTAAACATCGACCCATTCTATCCCCCTGTAAGGCAAGTCAGACGATATTTTAACCCCATCATCAATGATGTCGTCCATGAGGAGGTAGAAAAGCTATTACAAAATGGATCCATCATACCCCGAGTGGATAGCCAACGTGGTGATGGTTAAAAAATGAGAAATGGAGGATGTGTGTAGACTTCACAGACATGAACAAAGCATGACCGAAAGATTCATTCTTGTTGCCACATATCAACTAACTCAGCAACGCAACGGTCGTGCATGAGCTACTGAGTTTCCTAGATGCATGCTCGGGCTATAACCAGATACTCATATATGAAGAGGACCAAGAGAAAACCACATTCATCACCCACAA
The DNA here is from genome assembly GCF_000393655.2 of Nicotiana sylvestris. Lineage (NCBI taxonomy): Eukaryota > Viridiplantae > Streptophyta > Magnoliopsida > Solanales > Solanaceae > Nicotiana > Nicotiana sylvestris. The sequence goes on from NC_091065.1 coordinate 114,203,566, forward strand.
AGGAACTTATTGTTATAGGGCCATGTCGTTCGGGTTGAAGAACGTAGAAGCCACCTATCAGAGATTGGTCACAAGAATATTCGAAGACCAACTTGGCAAGACCATGGAGGTATATATTGAGGACATGCTAGTCAAATCCGGGAGGGCATAAGACCATATCGACAACTTGAGGGAAGCTTTCGACATACTAAGACTGTACGGGATGAAACTGAACCCAAAGAAATGCACATTCGGCGTAGCCTCGGATAGTTTTTGGGTTTCTTAGTGTCATAACGAGGGATAGAAGTCAACCCATACCAAATCAAGGCTATCGACGGGATACTTGAACAACTAACTACTAAGAAGCAGGTCCAAAGGTTGACTGGTAGAATCGCCACCCTATCAGGATTTATCTCGCGATTGTCCAATAGATGTCATAGATTTTTTGATCTACTCAAAAAGGATAACGGCCTCAAGCTGATGCACGATTGCGTACAAGCTCTACGAGAACTAAAGTTGTATCTATTACCACCGCATCTACTCTCGAAGCCTGAACCCAAGGAACACCTCCCCATCTACCTCGCCGTCTCCGAAGTAGCAGTAAGTGTGGTCCTAGTTCGAGAAAATAAAGGTACGCAGTCTACTATTTATTACATCAGTAAAATACTCGTCGATGCCGAGACGAGGTACCCACACCTCAAGAAACTAGTCGTAGTTTTACGAAAGCTTAGACCCTATTTCCCAGTGTCACCCTATCTCGGTAAGCATTTTACATAGACCCAAGTTGTCGGGGAGGCTGGCCAAGTGGGTCACCGAACTAAGTGAGCATGACATCACATATCAGCTTAGAACAATGATAAACTCGCCAGTGATCGCCGACTTCAGCGCAAAAGTAATGCTTGAGGTCGAGAAGGAAGCAGCTTAAGCTTCTCTTCAAACACAAGACCTCTGGGTCCTATACACTGACGTTACACCCAATGCTTCTGGATTTGGACTAGGACTCATATTCGAGGTTCCTACCATCAAAGAAATTTGCCAGTCCATAAGATGCCCGGATATGACTAACAACGAGGCCGAGTATGAAGTCGTACTTGCATGGTTGAGACTAGCACTCAAATATGGGACAAAGCGGTTGAACCTCCATTGTGATTCTCAGCTCGTAGTCAACCAAGTTACAGGGATTTTCCAGGTCAAAGAACAAAGGTTGTAAAAATATCAAGCCAAGATTTTTAAGTTGATGCCCAATTTCGACGAATGCCAACTCGACCAAAACCTGCGAGCCCAGAATATCAAAGCAGATGGCCTTGCCAATTTAGTCACAACCACCAAAAGCATCACAACCGAGGATAAAAGTGTAGTCCACCTCCTCAACTCGTCATTAGACCAAATTGAGGTAGGATCTGTAAGTTTAACTTGGGACTGATGCAATTGTATTATCACCTACTTACAGTACGGTACGCTCCCAAGCAACAAAAATAAATCTAAAAACTAAGAATGCAGGCATCCAGATACAGCCTCCTTCATAACGACTCGTACAAAAGAACATATGACAGCCCTTTAGCAAAGTGTTTGGGTCCAAACCAAACACATTGTGTCCTTGAGGAAGTACACGAAGGGCACTGGGGAGCTCATTCTGGTGATCGAGAACTCATCAGGTGGCTCATACCAGCCAGGTACTACTGGCCCACCATGGAAAAAGATGCCTCAAAATTCATGATGAAATGCGAGCAATGTCATAAATACGCCCCAATAATTCACCAAGCTGGAGAACACCTTCATTCAGTCACCTCTCCATGGACATTTATCAAATGGGAATGGAAATCGTGGGCCCACTCCCTTTGGGGCAAGGTAATGTACGATTTCATTTAGTTTTAACTGATTATTTCTCTAAATGGGTAGAAGTAGAAGCGTTCGCCCAAGTATGCGAACAAGAAGTAATTGCATTCAATGAAAAAATATCATCTGCAAATTTGGCCTACCCAAAGAAATAAGTTGTGACAACGGACCCTAATCACGGGAAAGAAAACCACCATTTTTTTAGAAATGGCACATTAATAGGATACTTTTAACTCCCTATCACCCAACGATCAATGGGAAGGCAGAATTCTCCAAAGATTATATATTAAACATAATGAAGAAGAAACCTGAAGAAGCCAATGGGTTGTGGCTAGAAATACTCCTAGAAGTCTAATGGGCATACAACACCATACCCAAGACGAGCACGGGAGAAACACCTACTCACTGATCTACGAAACAGAAGCAGTTATACCAGTCAAGGTCGGAGAACCCATCCTAAGGTACTCCTACGAAAGCAGCACCGCCAACGACAAAAGTATAAGACAATTGCTCGATGAGGTAGACGAACGAAGAGATATGACATACATAAGGATGGTTGCCCAAAAATAACAAGCGAAATGTTACTATAACAAAAAAGCAAAGGTCAGACCGCTCAAGATCGGGGACTGCGTACTTAAAGCCAACACCCAAGCAAATAGAGATTCACGAGACGGCAAATTAGGAACCAATTAGGACGGACCATTCAAAATCACAAGTAGAGCAAACAAGGGTTCGTTCAAACTAGAGACAATGGTAGAAAACAATTGCCAAACAATTGGAATATCAGCCACTTCAAATACTTCAACTTCTAGAAGTGTCCCCCAAATTGTACTCTTTTTTTCCTCACTTGAGTTTTGTCCCAATTAGGTTTTCTCAAGGAGGTTTTTAACGAGGCTGTCACACCTCCTTTTTATACTTACACCCCCGTAAAGGGGTATAAAGGGAGTTTTTCCAATTAAAGGACAATCGAAACATGATTTATTTATTTAAAGATTTAGAGTCGCCACTTGGGAGATTTATGGTGTCCCAAGTCACCGATTGAATCCCGAATCGAGGAAAAGCTTGACTCTGTTTAACAATCTGCGAACCAGAAATCCGAGTAAGGAATTCTGTTAACCTGGGAGAAGGTGTTAGGCACTCCCGAGCTCCGTGGTTCTAGCACGGTCGCTCAACTGTTATATTAGGCTTATTATCTGATTTTAAAACACTTTTAAACCTATGTGCATTTTAACTTTTGAAAAACGCTTTTACTTATTTAAAGAATTAATTCAAGGTCACTTAAAACATATCGCAAGCCACACTACATGAAATGCACCCGTGGTTCACGACACCCTCTATTTAACCTTGTTGGAAATTTGAATCGAGTCACATGAAAAGCACACCCGAGTCCCTTTAATCTAATTGACATAGTTCAGCAATCCAATTTCTATACTGTGACAAAATCACGTTCAGCTATAACCAATTCGAACAAACATGCGAGCAAATTCAAAACTAAAAAAACAACTACACAAACAACGGGATCATATCACCAAACAAACATTTAACATTAAGCTTGCATAAAGCGGATAGAGAATGATAGAATTGGACCTCAATATAGCCGAAAAAATGGTGTTTCAATGTTTAACACTCAAAAATGTGACGAACCGTGGACGGAACCCAAATTAGCACCGAAAACTCAACCAAGCTCGGATTCAAACCCAAAGCTTAACCAAAATTCATCCTTGAAACCCAAACAAACGGAATCAAAAAAGTGAACAGATCTGTATTTTTAGTTTCCTTTTTATTTTTTTTTATTTTTGTGGAAAAAGATTTGTGTTTCTCGACTGTGTATGTGCAGTCACCGGTGGAGCTAGTGAAGACGGAATCACCACTTCAACGGTGGTTATTGTCGGAACAACAGTGTCGGAAGAGGAAAACGAGCAACGGGATCATAGGTCTATTCTCGCCGGCGTTCGTAGTGTTCGACGACAGCTGCTGCCGGATGTGGACTCGTTCTCTGGCGAGGTCAACAAAAACGGCGGAAAGGTTCAGTAAGTGGGCTTGTATGTGAGGTGTTGCAACTGCTGGTTTTGACGATCTTGGTAAAGACAAAGGTCGGGAGGTTCATTTTTGCGCGCAGGGGTCGTCGGAGACGATGGAGTCGGGGGGTGGGGTCGTTTTCTGTCAAGGCTGCGCAACCTTTTTGTTCGACTTTTTCGTTCTTCAACTTTCTTTCAGCATTATTTTTTTCGCTTTTCCGATATCCGATGAAGGGGGGGTCTAAAGGCTGCGCTGCTTTTTTGGTTCAACTTTTTCGTTTCAGCTTTGTCCGTTCTCTTCAGCCTTTTTTTTCTTTCTAGTCTTTAGTCTTAGGCTTTTTTATATTGTAGGTTCTAGGTTTTGGTAGGGTTTTTAGGTTAAGGGGTATGGGCCTAGGAATTATGGGCTTGGCAATTGTGGGCTAGGTCCAAAATTAGGCTTAAAAAATGGGTTGCTCGAGCCCAAGTTCTATTCTTTCGCTGCGAATGAGATTAAAAATACGGGCCCATTTATTAATTATTCCTACTATTCAAATAATTACTAAAATAAAACTAACCATTAAAACAAATCTATTTTTGGTATTTTCAAATATCATATTAAAATAAAAATACGATACTATTGTTGTATATATATTTTTTAAGATTAAAAATGACTACAAAACATTAATGAACCTATTTTTTGTGATTTTTTGTTTTCTTGTAATAAAATAAAGTAAAAGAGTCAAAATTACTTAAAATGTCTATATTATGCCTAAATTAAATATTTACGCACTAAAATATGAAAAATCTTGGAGAGGGTCAAAAATCACATGCCTACAGCTGCCCCTCTTTGACTGGAAACGTACAGAGTTTTCAGACAAAGACTGACTAGACAGGTTTTTGACCCGACCCTTATTTGGAGAGACTAAAACTAAGAGAAAAGGGGAATGTGACCGAGCCCTGGTATCTGGGCTGCCTACATATCCTTGGCTATAAAGGAATCAGGCCACGTGTAGTTCAGAAATGAGTGAGATGACGGAGTATGCCGAGGTGGAGATCAGGTCGAGGTGCCGTTCTGCCGAGGTTCCGGTCCGCGGTCCCTATTATTACATCAAAAATCAAATGAAAAAGACTAACTAAACCTTTCAACTACGAGTTACAAGGTTCCTATCTATAAGTCTTCTGAAGCTTGATCTTGAGTCTTGAATGGTTCTTCATGCAGACTTTAGATTTGAACATTGGCGTTTGTTAGCTGCAGGTGCTAGCTCGTTCTTCTACAGCTTTTGGATCAAAACCGGACATGTAGTGCTTGTGACTTCCACCATGTCTTAAGCAATTCACATCTTTCATCAACTTCTGCATTTGGATTCACTTCTTGTCTTTCTCTCTTTTTCTTTATTGTGACTAACTTCTGTTGATCACCTTGGACTGTCAACTCGCATTCTTGTCGCGAGCTTCTTTTGTTGTTGACTTGAATTGTATTTTGAGATGTTTTCCTTTTCTCTAGGTGGGCGCCTGACTGCTGAACTTGAATTATATTCCCATGCTCTCTAGGCGGGCTCCTAACTGCTAAACTTGAAATGTATTCCCTTGCTCTCCAGGTGGGCGCCTAATTTCAACAAAATAGACAAAACAAAAAAAATATTCTGCCCCAGTTTGGGTATCTGGACACATATGTAAGTGTAAAACGAATCACATTACCAAATATCAATAAGAACTTGAAAGCTAAAATTTGAATTGTACTCCCTTGTTCTCCAGGTAGGCTCCTGATTGCTGACTTGAAATGTATTTCCTGCTCTCCAAGCGGGCTCCTGCCTTCAACAAAACAGACATAAAAAAGATAATTTTTCTGCCCCAGTTTGCACTAGGAAGATTTGTGAGTTGTTAGCAATATTGTAAACCACTTATACTATTGATACAATGATGAGAGTAAACTAATGACTAGACCAGGATGTGCGTCTCTTATGAGTAAAACCCAAAACTTTGACTAGCAATTGTGTCTGCTAAAAATAAAATCTGAATGAACCAAACTAGGAAGTGCGTCTCCTACGGGTAAAACATGTATGAACCAAAACCAAGAAGTGTGTCTCCTAGGGGTGAAATCTCAATTTAGGAAGTGCGTCTCCTAAAACAAAATATAGCTTGACAGGCCCAGACTAAGAAGTGCGTCTCCTAGGGGTGAAATCTCAATTTAGGAAGTGTGTCTCCTAAAACAAAATATAACTTAAAATACCAAGACTAGGAAGTGCGTCTCCTAGGGGTGGAACATTAATGAATTAAACAAGGAAGTGTATCTCCTAGGAATGAATTTAAATGACCGAGACTAGGAAGTGCGTCTCCTAGGGGTGAGAACTTCAGTGACTAAAACTCATACGATCCAAACTAGGAAGTGCGTCTCCTGAAAGTGTATCCTAAAAAACCCAGACTGGGAAGTGCGTCTCCTAAGGGTATAACTTTAGTGCGTGGAACCAGGAATTGCGTCTCCTATGGGAAAGCTCAATGTAGGAAGTTCGTTTCCCAAAACAAAAATATAACCTGAAAAACCCAAACTAGGAAGTGCGTCTCCTAGGGATGAAACTTCAATGACTCAAACTAGGAAGTGTGTCTCCCACGAATGAACTTAAATGAACCAGACTAGGAAGTGCGTCTCCTAGGAGAAAATCTCAATTTAGGAAGTGTGTCTCCTAAAACAACAATACAACCTGAACTACCCACACTAGGAAGTGCGTCTCCTAGGGGTGAAATCTCAATTTAGGAAGTGCATCTCCTAAAACAAAAATATAGCCTGAACTACCCAGACTAGGAAGTGTGTCTCCTAAAACAAAAATATAGCCTGAACTACCCAGACTATGAAGTGCATCTCCTAGGGGTGAAATCTCAATTACTCAAACTAGGAAGTGCATCTCCTAGGAATGAACTTAAATGAACCAAATAGGAAGTGTGTCTCCAAGTGGTAAAATCTCAATTTAGGAAGTGCGTCTCCTAAAGCAAAAATATAACCCGAAAGACCCAGATTAGGAAGTGCGTCTCCTAGGGGTGAAACATCAATGACTCAAACTAGGAAGTGTGTCTCCTAGTAATGAACTTAAATGAACCAAATAGGAAGTGCATCTCCTAGTGGTAAAATCTCAATTTAGACAGTGCGTCTCCTAAAGCAAAACATAACTTGAAAACCCAGACTAGGAAATGCTTTTCCTAGTGGTGATGTGTGATCTTCTCAATAGCCTTTGCGTAAGCAGAATTGGGGCATTACGCCTGAAAATTTCAACCTTCCAAGCTTTGATATGAACATAGCTTCCGTCCCTACTTCAGACAAAGAAAACTTGTGAGTTTAAACATGGTGGTTGGTTTGTGGCCTTGACTTTACGGCGGCTGCTCCTTCACTTGCCATGATAACTTTGATTTCACCTTGAAAGACATTGCTCGCTTATTGACTAACCAATTTCTCTGCCACCCTTATCACAGAAAATACCTCTTCTCCATCTAGACCCAATACCTTTTATCTGTTGCATTGCTTATGAACTGACATTTACCAAACCTTTTTATTTCACATGAATCCCAAAGCACGTCAATTTCCACCCACTCAGTGCGTATGTTGTTCTTTCTTGACTTAAACCCCTGGCCTTGGCCTTGAGGTCTATTGCTAATTCACTTGCCATGATAACTTTGATTTCTGCTTGGACAACCTTGCTTATCACTGGTTTACCACCCTTTCGTCAATCTTATCATAGAAAATACCTTTGATTCGTTCACCCTAACCCCTCCAACTGTTGCACCGTTCATGAACTGCTGTATACCAAACCTTTGTATTTCACATGGATCCCAAAGCATATTAATTGTTACCAGCTCAGTGTGCTTGTTGTTCTTTCTTGACTTATGCCACTTTGATGTGCTAGCCAAATTCCGTTTTGTACAATTGGAAATTTGGTAGAAAATTTCAAGTCATTTCTCACTTGTTCTAACCAAATAGACTCAGGAAAAGGAAGTAAACAAGACAAAAGGAATAGAGTAAAGGACAAAGGAAAGAGGTGATTCCTAATAAGAAAACTACGAAGTAGAAACCTATCAGATGTGGATACTAACTCTAATGACCATGACATGCACCTGTGGCCTATTCTGTTGAGCAAGTCTGATGTTCAACTCCTGTTATACCTCTAAACCGTGAAACTGGGCTTCAATGCTCCGATCATCCAATCTGATTCACAATCCTTATTCGACTTGTAATGCCTGAAGGGTTTTCACCATCAAGCCTCTCTCATTTTGTTCTTTCTCTCAACTTACCATCGTCTTACGGTGCCCGCGAGGGTTTTCACCAATAAGACTCTCTCATTTTTGTTTCTCTCCGCTCCCGTCACCTTATGATGCCCATTAGAGTTTTCACCAATAAGACTCTCTCATTTTCATTATTTTTCTGCTTGGACCAGAGTGTTGCCCCCGATATGAATTATCTCTCCTTGCTTGACTTGGCACCTCTCGAAGACTGATCGGAAGGTATTTCTTTGGACCGTAACATGGGCTTTTGGATAGGGTTAAAAAGAAAGGATATCAAAGGCTCAAACCAATTCACATGGGTTCAAAAATACAACTTTCGGAATCAGATTTCTTACAACAACCACAACTTCTGCCCCAGTTTCTTGCTTGGGGACTTTTGGATTTTTATTTTGATGGGACCGAACTGTGAGGCTGCCTACGTATCTTTAAAAGGAATCAGGTCAAACGTAGTTCATGTCATAGGAATTGCTCTATTGTTATGATTTTTCTTTTCTCTTTCTCTTCTTTTCTTTTCTTTCTTCTTTTCCTCTTTTTGTTGTTTTGTTGTTGTTTTTTCTTTTCTCTTTTTCTTCTTCTTTTTCTTCTTTTTCTTCTTCTTTTTCCTTTGCTTATCTTTCATGCTTGCGTTTCTGATCTTTGCTACTAATTCAGAAAGAGGGGTATGAAAGAAAATAAATAAGGCTCAAAGGGGTAACGAAGGATAAAGTGTTTAGATAGCAGAACAAATTGCCTTCGTCATTCCAATCTCCAAAACATGCCAAGTGCAAACAACACAATTAAACAAACCAAATAAATCACACATAATATCTTTTGACTGCATCAGAATTGATAGTCATATCCACACATTTGCCTTCTACATCTGTTAAGTACAAAGCACCATTGGACAACACTCTCACTTTCATTACCACGAACGGCTCCTGTCAATTTGGGCAAACTTGCCTTTAGCTTCAATCCGATGCGGCATGATACATTTCAATAGGGTTTCACTATGTTCTATCTGTCCCAGTTTCACATAATTCGGGCTTGAAGTGATCTCAAAATGCCTTTACTTATTTCCCTCAAATGTCCCTACATCTTCAACATTGTTTCATTGCTTCGTGATTAAACTGACTTTAAAACCAGGCTGAGAATTACGCGTGCATGTCATGTCACTAGAGTCAACAGGAAAAGAACTATAAAAAGAAAAGAGAACCAAATGAAAATGACTAGAAATTACAGAAAACAGAAAATTGCATTAGACAGATGGTGAAAGGGTTTGAACAACAAAACAAACAAACTAAACTGGGGACACAAACCTAGAACAAACCTAGACGACGCTAGACGGGCTACTATGACTAAACAAACTAGGTAAGAAAAAAGGATAGAAGGGTTTGAGCCATAAGACAATATCTGGATTACAACCCTAAAATAACTCGGGCAACAGAAATAACAACAAAATAAACCACCAAAACTTCTCCCTGGCTAACCAAGAAAGGATCATCTTTCCAATTGTCAAGCTCGGCATCTTAGCCACTGAATTTCGCATCAACATTACTAGGACCTTCACAAATTTCCATCACATTGTTCTTAACAAATTGCTTTTGGGTTCCCTTTGCTGGCTCGTTCTTAAGATCAACCTCTGATAGCACTTAAAACTTTGCAGTGCGTGGACCTTCAAGGATCTCAGAAAAATTCTCATATTCCTTTTCAAAACAAATCATACTCACCATATGCATCTCACTACGAACAGGCGATAGGCTTTGGCTAGCGTCTGCCGCATCTGGATTTTGCACGACAACGTCACCTGCATCAATAAGCTTCTGAATTGCTTTCTTCATATTCCAACACTTCTCTATGTCATGCCCCGGGGCATCTGAGCAATATGTGTACCTTTGAGAAAAATCAAACTTCTTTGACAGAGGGTTTGGCATTTTTATATGAACCGGCTTCAACATGTCCAATTGCTTCAACTTTTGGAACAAACTGCATATGACACTCCCAACGGGGTGAAAGCCTTTTCTTTTTTCAGCAACCTCTCATTCTTAAATGCTTGATTGGGCCGGAAACCTGATCTAGGAGGTTTTCGGTAGGCTCGTGGGGGTGGATAGGCATTTTGTGGAGCTGGGTACTGGGAGAGTGATGTACGATTTTGGGAGTTCCGTGGAGTGAAGTGGCACTGGGGAGGATCATCTGGCACACAAGGATATCCACGGGGACGATGCCGAGGCTGGAAGTGTTGATCGGGAAAGCCCATCGGATCATTTTGTTGTTAGAACCTAGTTTCAGGGTTGCGAGGGAGTATCTCCTACACCGACGGGAAAGCTTCATCCTTAGCAATAGTAGAAACGTTCTCTTCATGAGTAGGAAACACAACTGCTAAGGGAGCAACGCAACTCCCCTCACCAGTATCTGATGATAGGTTTGACATATTTTGAGATAATGAAGAAGAATACTAGAAAGAGATATTGGAATACAGTATAGCGCAATGGAGCATAGAAAGAAAGTTTAAAGAAGAGGTCTGATATCTCAAAAATTTGGGGGATTAAAATTTCAAATTTGGGTTTGACAACCCCTATTTATAAAAATTAAGGCACCAAATCCAAAACGTTTTGTCTTAATGGGCACCAAACCCGAAACAGCTCATCATAATTGGCACCAAAATCAAAACAGTAGATCCAATCAAAGGTCAGGCACAAATCGAAGCAACGAGTCGGGAATTAGCATCATCATGACACATGCCGTCGTGACATTACCTTTTCTCTTGGACTAGATGGCTTCAACAAGTTACCCTAAAATTTGAGGAATTTGAAATACGTAGCCCACAGAGGGCCACGTTGCTTGCTTGCCACGATGACTACAACCCATGTGGTCTATTCAATAAGTTCAACCACAAATGACATTATCCACTTATTGAACTTGCATGCGAGCACAACTTCAACAAGCGGGGGGACTAATTGTATGTGCCAAAAATTATCTTTGATATGATAAGATCATATCAGCATTACGAAGGCCTTCAAGGGCTACCGTGTGTCACCAGTATGACTTCGACAAAGGTCTGCCCAAGGTCGAAGTGGTCTCACAAGAGATGAAGGGCGAGGTCAAGGAGTCACCATAAATCAAGGTCGAGGACGAGCACTCATCTTAGATGGGGTAATAATGGCTAGTTTTAGGATAAGACACTATCGAGAATATTCCAGTGAATATTCTCTGTACATGTACTATTAGGGTTTTTAGGTACATGTTCTCTTATAAATAGAAAAAGACCTAATTATAGTGGACATGAAATATTAGCTTGTAAAAGAACACATTGACATTCTATGTAGAATCTTGCTATATTGCACACATGCAAAATATACCTTTTTCTTAAGATTATTGCCTAACTTTCCCACATAATCCAAGAAATATCTGAATATTCAATGGTTCATCAATCATTCATCATTGTCAGAAAGAACATCCACGAATCTCATCCTTTTCGGGTGACTCACATGTTCTTATTTATTTAAGTGCAATTATTTGTTATTTATTTTTAATTAATGTTATCTCCTTCCTTTTTGGATCATTGAATTTTGCTAGTGTTGTCAACATTTATCGCCACTTCGATAATATATGTATTATCTCACTACAAAATCAATTTATATTTTTTGGACATTAATATTGATTGACTCTATTTTATTAAATCTAATTGTCTAAGACCATATCTAAATTTTGGGCCAGGCAATTGTCTGGCCGAACTCTCGAGAAACTAGATAAGGAAATAGATAAGGGAATACATAGGATTAGTTCCTCAACTGTCGTACAGTCAACTCTACAGTTGTAAAACCTGTCTCACTATACCGACTGGTAGCAGTGCAGTGGCACAATCACTGCTGCTAGAGGCCAAACCAAAAGGTGTAATGTCCCTATCTCTTCACACATGCTCTCTCAAATATAAACAATATTATACAAAAGTTGACCTAACACTTGATAATCTGAAAAACCTATCATCTCAAAGGCTAGCCGCCACTGTTTTCTCCAGGTGCACTCATGAACAAAGTTGCTACAAACCAAGGACCATATCCCAATACTAAAGATGTCTTAAGTCCTTAAGTTTGTTGTGTCTTTGTCTTTTGTTCTTTATTTGTGTTCCTATACGGCTTTCTAGAAGTATTTTGTAGGACATCATTTAACCATTATTGTTTTGGTTGTTTGACTATAGTTAGTCAATAATGTTGCTTTGTAATAGAGTTATTGCAAATGGCTTACAATAGAGTTATTGTAAGGGGTGAGAGATTAGTAGTTTAATTCTTAGATTGTAATATGAAGTTTGCTCAGTTTAGTGGAGTTGAAATTAGACTGGGTTAGGTCGTAGTTTTTAGTCCCTTGAGCAGGAGTTTTTCACGTAAATATCGTGTGTACTTTACTTACTGTTTGTTTACTGTGGGAACTGATAGAGAACCAGTTCTCTATACTGTTTGGTGGACCATTAGTTTCTATCTGGTATCAAAACAGGTTCTTTATAAAAGGTTAACACCTAGAAATGATCTTTATCATGGCTGCTCCACCAAACCTCGAGGAAGGACTATCAACCATAAGACCACCAAGATTCTACGGCTAGTACTATGGATGGTGGAAAACGAGAATGCAGGACTTCATCATGGTTGAGGACTTAGAGCTTTGGGATGTGATTTTTTATTGTCCTTTTGTTCCCATGAAAGCTGTTGAAGAGGGAACACGAATTGTCCCAAAGACGAGGAAAGAATACAATGATGCTGACAGAAAGGCGATTGAAAAGAACTTCAAAGCAAAGAAGATTTTTGTTTATGATATTAGACCTGATGAATACAATCGTGTTTCATCATATAAATCTGATAGCTCTGATAGCAAAACATAACAACAAAACATATTACATTATTACTCACTAATCGAATAAGGAATGGACAAAAAAGAAAAAAAAAACTAATATAATAAAGAATAATATGCATTATTCTTCTTTCTTGGGACTATAATCCCGAGGAAAATCCAACTTCTTGTTGTCTCCTAGTATTGATATGGAGTAGTAATTCCATTTTGACCAAAAATCTCATATAGACTTTGAGAGTAGTTTAGTAATTTTATTGGATAAAAAGCTAATGATATGGTGACAACATTTATATTATTTATCAGTACAGTCACACATCTCTATAACTGCATTTTTATATAATAGAACTTTACTATAAAAATTAAGTTTTTTCGGAACCAAATTTTATGTTCTGTTATAATATAAAATTTTTATAACAGCAATTCGTTATAGCATTCAAAAATATTTGGAACAAAGGAGACTGACGGAGAAGTTGTAAAATTGAAAAATGGTCACGAGTCACAAGTGGGAGTTTCGTTGGCGAGAAGTGACGTGTTACAACTTTATTTGTTGGAATGATCTGTTGAAATCCGAAACGACGTAGAAAAGTCAATAGTCAAATCTCGTTACCTTTCCTCCTCTTTCCCATGTGCTTTCCTGTTACTCGACATCTCACTAGTATATATATGTCTCTCCAAATCAACCATCCTTTCTTGATTTCATCAAAATTCTCTAGAAAAGAAGTAAACATTAGTACAAGATTCTCCTCCTAGAATGTGTGGAATATTTGCGTACCTGAATTACAATGTCACCAGAGAGAGACGCTACATTCTAGAAGTTCTGTTCAATGGGTTGAGACGTTTAGAATACAGAGGGTATGATTCAGCTGGAATTTCCATTGATTCTTCTGATTCTGATTCTGATTCCCCTCCTCTTGTGTTTCGTCAAGAAGGCAATATTGAATCTCTTGTCAAATCTGTCTACCAAGGTACAACCATAATTTAATTATTTTGGTTTCTGGCTATGTCCTTTTGGTTTAGGCTGATTTGTTTCATGTATTGATCTGCGTCCTCTTAATTATTTTGGCATCTTTTTAAAAAAAAATCCCTTCATGGAATTATTATTATTTTTTATTTCTGGAGGAGTTTAGGATGAAAAAACAGTTAAATTGAGAATGTTACGGTAGTTTTATTAAATAAAGGTTTTAACTTTCTGGGTTTAAGTTTGTTGTTGTTAATAATTTATGCTTTAATCTGGATCTTTTATTTCATGTTTTAATTTTCTCTTAAGGGAATAGGAGTACTTTGATACTTTGTTAAGGAAAGGGTTTAATTTGCTGAGTTTAAAATTTGTAATTAATTGTTGCAATTTGTTACTAGACAAATAATATTATCACCTCTAAGTGAGGATCAGTTTGATGATCCCACTAATTTTGTTATATGTTCCATGCACTGATCCTGTTTTTTTTTTTCTGCTTCTTCTTCTATGTTTTGGAGGAGTCTGGGATGAGAAGAAAAGCTAAAGCAGGAATTTAAAAATAGTCTATTTAGGGAAAAGGTTTAACTTGATGGGTTTAATTATGTTATTGTTCTAGTTCAATTTGTTATCAACAACTAATATTCACACTTCTAGTTGGTACTGTAATGAATTATATCACTTGGTAAATGTGGTGGACCAACTCAGTAGGTGGATGGATACATTCTTCTAGGAGAAGGGGAGGTTAAGTATGTGAAATTGTTGTGCTATAAGGTATTGAAAGTAAGAAGTACAGTTGCTGAGAGATGGTGGACTAGTTGGATATATGATGGGAATAATGATCTTGAGTAGGATGGTTGCAAATCTAAGTGCTGCATCTGCAAGATAACTCAATTATTGGCTACGAGAATGATTGTACGTAGAAGCCCCCAGAGCTTTAGTTCAATGCTAAAAAGGTAATACGCGGGATGTGCAGTAGGCACACGTCACGATTTTCTAACTAAAGCTAGGTGTTTAAGTGGGACGAGGGCAGAGCGGTGGGTCAAGACTCCCCAAGTTTTGCACCTGTGTGCCAACTAGGGATGGACCAGCTAACCCATAGGGGATTTCTCGGTTATCCAAAAATAAAGTACCTAGGAGGAAATTGTCGTTTTATGACATCCAAATGTGGTTATAGACTCTCTGAAATGTTTCTTATCTGAGTCTGCCTTTACACACTCACATTCCCAGTGATTGAGTATGATTTTGTGACCCTAACATTGAGTTCAATTGCTCAGACGTTGCTGCTACAGATTTGAATCTGGAAGAATCATTTTCTGTTCATGCTGGAATATCACACACTCGGTGGGCCACACATGGGGAGCCTGCTCCTAGGAATAGTCATCCTCAGAGTTCTGATGCTGGAAATGAGTTTTTGGTTGTCCACAATGGTGTTATCACCAATTACGAGGTTCCTGCGACTCTTTCCTCCTGGGTTTCTGTACATTCAGTTATTAGTTCAGTTGCTTATTTGTTACTCTCATTTTCTAAGGCCGAGTCCTGCTCTGGATGGTTAACTTTTGGTTTCTATTCTCTTTCTACTCGGCAGAATGGTGTGTCAAATGATAATTATTTGCTTATTGTGCATCTGTAAGATTATTAGTTATAATTGGTTTACTGTTTTTGCTATGTGTCGCATATTCTTAGTAAGTAACTCGCTTTTTAGAATTTGGTGGTTCTGTCTGAATCCTGAAAGATTCTTTTAAAAGTAAAAATTAGAGGGAACTATATCCAAGTTGACTAATGTATTTTCACCTTGAATTTCTTTGTGTGCTGATTTTAGCTTGATCTAGCACAACGTAGTTAGCATTTTCTTGTAAAATCTTTTTGCTGTTGAATTTTAGAACTGTCATGTTGAACATTTGAAATTACCAAACTCTAGGAAAGTATGAAGTCGTAAGGCGCATTACTTATCGAAAACAAAAATACAAAAGAAAAAATGAAGTAGGCAACTACCCATTCTTGATAATTTGAAGTTATTGGATGGTGATGGTAGAAGTTTGTATACCTTTCCTTTCTACATCATCTAAATTTAGTTGGTAGGAGAGAAGCTGCTGATACATGCAAGTATGGGATATCCCTTGTTATTGACAGAACATAGTTGGAAGGAAAGAAGAACATGCTAATTTCTGCCAGCGCAGAATATCCCTTGTAGATCATGGCATCATGCAGTTATTGCTCAGAGAAATATGCACTAGGTGAATATACTCTGGCATTATCCCGGGTCCTTAGTTAATTTACTTTGCCCCTTTTCCCACTCTGGTTTGGTGGTGAGGGCCATGATACACCATTAATTACCTTTCCTTGATTTGGAAAGTCTATCCAGATTAGTCATGTAAGCCTTATTATTGCGGAGGTATACTCCTTGTATACGGACATGTTTTGTCCCTTTTTAATGAAATTTGTTACCTTAGCTAAAAAATTATTGCGGAGGAGCTCTATTATCCATACTAAACCAACTGATGACAGCTGCTTAGGAAGTATAGTTACGGTATTGCATTGCCTGGTCTTTTCTGGATCTTACTGCTGTTAGTTTGTACAAGAAACTGGACTTCTTAGAGTGGTTGCAGTATTTAACCACAGCCTGAGAAGTCTCTGGATGATGGTGCTAAGGATTACCAGATGGAGAATCAGCTATAACTTATTAGTGTGCTAACTACAGTGTTCCATCTGTTTCCACCAGGACCTAATTATTTTCTTTCACGGTCTGCTGATTTGCCCACAATGTTTTTGGCTGCTATTTTCTATCTATTGTGGAAAACTTTGTTTTCTAATAACTCCATGTTTCCTTTCAATGAGTCGCGACTCATTTATTTTTCACCTTAACTGATAAATGGGTTTGGACTTGAAAGATATATGGTGTATCATTTCTGGAAAATATGTCGATTTGGTTACTTGAAGTGCTCTCTTATTTGATTTAGTATGTCGTTTCAAAGTTTCTCTTTTCTTTTCTTTGATTTTTTGCATATAACTGCGAAATCCTAAAATCAAATAACTAATGACCGTCGGCTATGTTATACCTCAGTCATTTTCGTTCTCTTATGCATATAGGTATTTCTTGATCACTTTTATGTGCACTTGTTCCTTTTGTATTATGCGCTTATGCATTTTGCGGTCTTTTGATTATCCAGGTGTTGAAAGAGACCCTTCTCCGACATGGTTTCACCTTTGAGTCTGAAACAGACACGGAAGTAATTCCAAAGCTTGCGAAATTTGTCTTTGATAAAGCTAATGAAGAAGGTAAGTAAAGTTACACCCAGTTGACTGTTCGGAATACATACTTTCAACACTTCTCAGCTAGTCCTTTTTCTTTCTGCTCGCTCCCTTGACCATGAAATTTGGGAATAGCATGACCATCATTGTTGTGTTCGCTGGGTTTGTAGTGTTTTCTTCAAAGCACATTTCTCTCGAGGTACATTTTTAAATGTAGTTTTGACATAGATCATTAGCAACCTGCTGTGATCTGCCTAGCGGTGATGATATGCAACGGAATCTCCAGCTAGGCAGTTACAGAACTAGGATGTAGAGCAAGAATATTTTAGGAGAAATTATTTGGAAGTCCAAAAGATCAAAGGCAGCTAAAGTCCTGGAATCAGAAAGTACAATAAGGAGAATAGTCCATGGAATTACTACTGCAGCCAGTGTTTATGGTTAAGGGCTAGCCCTGTTGATCTAATACTGAAGTAAAGATACACCACACAGTGACTTACACGACAACTCAGATATCAATATCATTGCCTTAAAAATTAAATATTGATAATAACTCCCAAAGAAAGAGTGATAAGTTATTTAATTGGTTCTCTTATTTTTATAAATCAATTAATGGGTTCTGCTGTTTCCTTTCGCAATTAGTTTTTATAGCATCAAGTTTCAAATAGCAAATTTTAACTCTTGAATGTACTATCTTTCTTCTTGGGTGTTCTTTTTCTCTTGCAAGATGGGTCAATTTACTTCTTTGTGGTACCTCTCTAAAGTAATCTCGCTATGTTTGAATCTTTTTTCTTACCTCCTCATTAGTTAACTTTTTATAGCTATGGAATAGGTTTCGTCAGAGAGAGATTTTGCAATGTGTGATTGATTTAGTTATAAACTCTTTCTGTCACAAATTTTACTTGGCTTCATTTTCTTTTTAGAAGAGGAGCCTTGGAGCAACGGTCAAGTTGTCTCCGTGTAACCTATAGGTCACGGGTTCGAGCCGTGGAATCAGCCACTGATGCTTGCATCAGGTAGGCTGCCTACATAATACTCCTTGGGGTGCAGCCTTTTCCCGGACCCTGCGTGAACGCGGGACGCTTTGTGCATCGAACTGCCCTTTCTTCATCTTCTTTTTCTTTTCATTTTTTAATTACATTTTGTCCATCTTGATTTAGTCGAAATTTTCTGCTAATGACAATTTAATATTTCTAGCATTCAAATTTATGTAATAAACTGCACAGTATTCATTGACCATGATACGATATCAGTTCAAACTATTTTTCTTTTTGCTAAGTGACTCATCTATATTTTTTAGTCTCCATGTTAGCCAGAATTAGATAGCTGTAATATCTTCGTTTTCTAATTCTGATCTCTTGTAACATTGGGCCCGTCATTCCAATGATTCCACTTATTTTGGCTTTCTCCAACAATTATTCTTCACAGATTTTATTTCATCTATCGTCACCTCAATGCATCAACGATAAATATATTACTCTTTGCTTCTTCTTGATCAACCCTTTTCTATCACGTCAGTACATACTCTGTTTGTTGATTCATTGGCCTGTAGGAGTTGTCTGTTAGCTAGTTGGGAATTTGAGAAGCTTTTCTTCAGCCACAAGTCCACAACTGATAACTGAATAACTTCTAAGACCTTTGGTTGTCTTATTTGATAAATGAATCAGTTGCATTTCAGATAACTTCTCCTTCACTATTTTTGCTGGATATTGTGGAACGTCTTTTCCGGTTTAGTTTTTTTTTTTCTTGACTTTTTTTCCGCATAAAGCATAAAATAGTTTACCAGTAGAATAACTGTTAGACTGTCATCTCAGGTGACCAGAGCGTGACATTCAGTCAAGTTGTGCTTGAGGTAATTAGGCATCTGGAAGGAGCCTATGCCCTCATATTTAAAAGTCGACATTACCCAAATGAATTAATTGCTTGCAAGCGTGGTAGTCCACTTCTTCTTGGTGTAAAAGTAAGTTAACCTGTACTTTGGATGAATCTGATATGTACATGCTTTAAATCTTTAGATTCCCTTTAATAGACTTTCTGTTTACAAGAAAGATGCATTATTCTTTGCCTGTCGAATCATTAAAAGCTTGGCTCTTGTGTCTTTTATACAGTTGCTACCCTCTTATTTTGTTCAACCATGAAGGAAATGCTAAATTTCTTTGGGTTATCACATAAAAATAGAGTCTAGTCTGATTTTCACAAGTTTGTTTATAGCTTTGTGTCAGTCCCACATTTTACCAGTAGAAATCCAGTTTATCACCTCTCCTGCCTTTTATCCACAGGACTGCAAGAATGGTGTGTGACTATTCAATAATAAAAAAGAATTAACATCATCCAGTAGTATAAAAATACTTATATCAACTTCTATATGTACAAACTGGTATCCAGGTTTGATTTATCTTAGATTAGGCTACCATCCTATTATTCCATAACGTAGAGCTGTATTGGATTAGGATTTTACATTCATATAGGGATGGATTTCACCTAAATGGTCACCAGAAGAAATTTACTTGATCGTGCAATCCATAGGTTCCCAAGTTAACAAGTGTCTAAAATTCTTTGATTCCAGGACTTAGAAGAAGAGGCCTCCGCAGAATCATCATTTAGTGATGCTAAATTTCCTTCAAGCAATGGGCAACCGAAAGAATTATTCTTGTCCAGTGATGCTAATGCTTTGGTTGAACATACCAAAAAGGTCTTGGTAATTGAGGATGGTGAAGTTGTTCACATCAAGGTACTCCCTTATCGCTAATTTCTCCATACAAATATACTGATCAAAATTTGTTTTATTTCTCGATATGAAGCTATCTGCCATTGAAAATGGAGTGCATGACTACTAAGCTAACTGTACATACTCTCTCCTTCTAACTTGAGCAGCTTTCTCTTTAGTAATATAGCACCTCTTCATTCTGATGACCATACACGCTTAGTCTTTGTTGGTTCTTCGAAGATGCAGATGAAACTGAAAGTATTTAGAAGGTTCTTTTCTATTTAATATTATTGTTGTTATAATCTCTTCTGTAAATTACACCCTTATTCATGGTCCTCATTTACAAGGCTGCATGACTCTCTCTCTCTCTCTCTCTCTCTCTCTCTGTTTTCTTCTTCTTTTTTTATCCCAGATAAAAAAGGGATTTACTTGAACTTGTTGCACAAATTGTAGTCGGATTTCTTGACTTGTATGGAGTGGTTGGTGACGACATTATGTGGACCCTTTTCTTTAGTTTTTAATGAATTTCATATGGGTAATGGGTTGCGCACCTCCTCCAAAACACACTTCAAACTTGCTAAAAGCTAGAGACACATGCTCGATACTTACCCGTACTCGCACCAGCAAAAAGCTGGGTGTACATGTACTGGAGATGTATGGGTGCCTGAGTTCATGTAACATAGATTTTTGATGCTTCATTTAGAGCATCATGGGGAAAGGATTGTGTTCTTAGACCAATATTGCTGGAATAAAGAGTTATGAGAGGCAAGGAACATCTTATTGGTTTGTGTGATGAGGTAGGATAATGATGCAGAATCTTCTTTATGATTTCTGCACCAAGAACTATTTAACTTGAAGGGAAAAGCTCCTTCGAGGACTAAATTTTATACAGATGAAAGAGGGAGCAATGGCTAAATTGGGGTTGATAACTTAGGAGAAAAATGGTATTTTGAATCTGTTTCGGGACTTGGACAGATTGTAATGAATTGCATAAACAGTGAATTTTAGCAGAGAATATGAGGTAAGATAAGCAGAAAGCTACAGTAGATCATCATGTCATGACCCAAACTGAAGGGCCATGACTAGCACCCGACCACACTTGCCGAGCACCAACGTACATTTCATCTAACCTTCATTATTATCTTTTAGGGCTGACGAGATCAATATAAATGGTAGACCTAGATCATGGACAACCAGCAATAAAATATGACGGCATGAACATACATAGCAGGGGATGACCAGACAATCAAGAAACTACATATAAGGTATGAGCTACCACGCTACTATGAAAGACTATACAACAAAAACTAGCCGACAAGGCATACCAAACTATACATGAGCCGACACCTGTCTATGAGCCTCTAAAAGAACATAAGTGTTGCAACATAGCCGGAACAGGGCCCCGACATACCCATAATGTCTATAACAAAAATTGCATACCAAGACCAAGGCAAGTCCGGAGAAGGGATCTCGCCAATCACCGCTGAACTGGACAGTCTACTGTGGTGGGGGAGCTGCACCTGCCTGTCTATCAGGACCTGCAGCACGACATGCAGCGTCCACAAATAAAAGGACGTCAGTACGAATAAAGTACTGAGTATGTAAGGCAAGGAACCATAAATACGATCAGTAATGTAAGCAAGGATAGAGAATATACAACCTGTAACATCTTAGTACCTCTGAGGGCTACTTACATGAAATGCATGATACATATGTATAAATACATAAACCTTTAAAGCATTCACCTCTGTGGGCATCATCATCATCATATCGTACCCGGCCATAATAGGCTCGGTAAAAAAACGTACCCGGCCATCATAAGGCTCGGTAGAATCGTACCCGGCCACGTGGAGCTCGGTAAAACCCAACTGAACAGTGGTTGCACAATAGGTGTCGTACCCGGCCAACTATAGCGTGGCTCGGTAGAGTAAAATAGATACATATATATAATGCATGCTCGACTCATAGAATCACATTCTAAACCTTTCGGAGTGACGTAAGGTCGGTATCCTCTGTACACGTTATTAGGACTAACTCTTCACTATGAACCTTATAAGATTTAGGAAGTACGAACAACATTGATAACATAAGAATAAGAGAAGCAACATTAACATCAATCGTTCCATAAGAGGGAAAACAATGTAAGTACTGCTAGCTTCTAAGAGTAGAGTATCTTGGAAGCTCGTTCATTACATTATGTACAATCGGAGTCGTGCAAAAGAAGGAAAGGGATAGCCTCACATACCTTGTATATACTGCCCCAATCTCAAGCTATGCAATTGTCAAAACTCCTTAGTCTACAATAAGAGAAACGATACTATCGTTATCATTTAAGCGTCATAACTATTATGTATCGACCACAACCTATTTTACGATGAAACGGACAACACCTCCCCTATATATATGACCTCACACCATTCAAAACAGTCACCAAACAGCCCAAACAACATCAATAATAAACATATTGAGCCTCCCAAAATAGTCCACACACAGCCTAATCACTTCATACATACGACGACCACCGTAGTCGTGTCAAACAACCTGGAAATGTTACGGATAACTATCAGCCCATAACCCTACATATATATGGTGTTTATCCACACCCTTCCTCCTCCAAAACTCCACAAGATAGTAGTAAAATACGCAGCCCAACAACAACGCAAAACAGTCCACAAAACAATAACATTACTACCAAGCCTTTCGATATATATCTCACAAGTTCTAGCTTCAATGGCTTAGCCGCAACTTGGATAATCTTAAATACATATAGAGTAAGAGGTTCCTTACCTTTATACAGAAAGAACAACTCCAATTTGACCTTAAATTTCCATGAAATATCCCTCCAATGCTGCCACAACAACAAAAAAGCGAAACTAGCGATCAATTAGTGTTTTTCGGCACTAGAATCACTTTAGAAGGCTTGAAATCACCTAGGATTGATATTAAGAACATGAGGGAGTATTTACAGAACATAAACCCTTTAAAACAACCTCCCACACGAGCTGGAACGACACAAAAATGAGCAACAACAAGAAGAACAAGAGACTTACTAGCGCCACGGAATTCCCGACACTTGATTTGTGTTGTTTGCCCTTTTTTGGGTCTTGAATCTTGAGAGAACCTTGAGAGGATGTTCCTAGGGTTCTAAGGTCTGAAAATAGTGAGAAGAAATGACTTAAAACGGGTTGGAGGCATCCTATATAGGTCCAAATATCTTAAACCGCCTTAGTGGGCCCCATAGAGAGGTGCTTGGCGCAGTCTCGCGAAAACGCGAATATCTCTCTACTCCGAGATCGTATCGATGAACGGTTTAATGCGTTGGAAACTAGACTCATAGATCTTTAATTTGGTTGGTAGATCACCCCGTAATTCCTTGTAAATTATGAGAAAAGATTAGAAACATTTGACCTAATGTTTAAGTAAAATTATGAACCTAAGTTGCGACAACTTTTGTCGACTTTTGTTTCATAACTCGTTTGACTTCAAGACTTATGATACGGATATTATATGATTAAAATACCTTAATAAATGACCTCTTGAGTGTATTAAGCACCGCTAGATTACCTGAAAATACGAGTTACAACATCCTTGATTCGTTTAACTTCTAATACTGGTTAATCACCCTTATACACTCTTGTATCACTTAAGACCAATAGGATTGACTTCTTATCATCTAAAAGATAATTCCTTCTTGGATTTATGTTAACTAATATATGGCATGAACTAACACATGTGGATATGGGTTGTAACACATCACTTAACAACAAAACCTACTCTCCAATTCCAATCTAGTTCGGTGTTGGCTATATAATCCTTGATATCTATTCCACTCAATTTGACCCCATTTCATTCTAATTTTAATATTTTCTCTTAGATCAAACTTTGGAGCTCCCTAAATTTGGTTGCTGAAAGTTCGTAGCAGATACCAAATTGAAGTGGTTTACAGATTTTCCCTCTTTTCCTTCTCTTTATTTTATTTTTTATTATCAAATGTATCACCTTTTAGCCCCATAAAACAAATGAAGGTTAAATGGACTACATGGGATTGTGGTGTCTAAATTCCCTCAATTCATAGATTGGGGGAAGTCTTTTAGGAGAAAAACATGATAGATGTAACTCATAGAATTGAAACAGAATGGCGAAAATGGAGTTCTAGAGGAGTGTTATACGATACTACTAGTTGAGAGACTAATCATGAATTTACTATGGAATAAACAGAATGGCGGAAATGGAGTTCTAGAGGAGTGTTATACGATACTACTAGTTGAGAGACTAATCATGAATTTACTATGGAAATTCCAAGTGAAATGTAAGTCTATGGGAGTAATATGGAATGTCTTTGGTCCAATACATCCAGAATTTGAATTTACTAGAAATGTGGATGTTAAGATTGCGCAGTCATAAAAGATTGAATAAGATGTGGTAATCAGGGTTTATGAGCATTTGGTGCATTCTGATACTTAAAGTGGGGCAACAATTGGGAAGCACATTCATGACCTGGTGAACTATGGCTCACGTGGTGTTTAGGGCCACAATTTTCCATCTAGAACATGGGTTCAGTGGGTTTAGACAAGCTATTGGAATCTATGGCTAATATCTATGTAGATTGTTGCAGCATATGTGGGAATCTTCATCAAATATTTTACAAGCAAGCCCTTCTTCCACATTGCCATGAAGGGCCTAAATGCATTTTGAATGGGCGAGGCATTTAATCATCAATCTATAACATGCACATGACCTTTTCTTCCCTCTTCTTCGTTTTTAGAGTGGGATTCTATAACTTTTGCTTTCTGATGAATCAGGACGGAGGTGTGTCAATTTACAAATTTGACCAGGCTAAGAATAATCATGGTGGTACTCTTAGTAGACCTGCTTCTGTTCAGCGTGCCTTATCCATTTTGGAAATGGAGGTCGAGCAGATAAACAAAGGAAAATATGAGCACTACATGCAAAAAGAAATTCATGAGCAACCAGAATCTCTAACTACTACAATGCGAGGGAGACTTATACGTGGAGGATCATGTAAAGCAAAGACTGTGCTTTTAGGGGGCCTGAAGGATCACCTCAAAACCATAAGAAGAAGCAGGAGAATTCTTTTTATTGGGTGTGGCACAAGTTACAATGCAGCTCTAGCTGCAAGATCCATTTTGGAAGAGCTTTCTGGTTAGTTGTTTAAACTTCTGATAAAGTTGTTTTGATCTCTATAGCGACGGACAAAAGGTAGATCCTAGAGTAGCTTTGGTCTCACTAGTTTTATTTAATTTAGGTATTCCTGTAACCATGGAGATTGCCAGTGATTTAGTGGACAGACAAGGGCCGATATATAGAGAAGATACAGCTGTCTTTGTTAGTCAATCAGGAGAAACTGCTGACACTTTGCTTGCATTAGAGTATGCTCTGGAAAATGGTGCATTATGTGTTGGCATTACAAATACTGTTGGTAGCGCAATTGCTAGGCACACTCACTGTGGTGTTCACATAAATGCGGGCTGTGAGATTGGAGTTGCAAGTACTAAGGTAGGTACTCATGGTTTCTTGAATTTTATTGGTCACCTTTAGTGTTGGCTTCTCAATTACCTCCTTGATCAACAGGCATACACGAGCCAAATTGTTGTGATGGCCATGTTGGCTCTTGCAATTGGAGGTGATACACTCTCAAATCAAGCAAGAAGAGAAGCAATAATCGATGGTCTATTTGACTTGCCAAGTAAGTTGTCATTTGGTGCTAACATTATTGTTTCTATTTGTCCCTAAATGTCATGGGATGCTCATGGTTCTAGTATATCCTTTTTTTGGCTATGTTATACATGAATTTCAGGCAAAGTGAAAGAGGTGCTCAAGCTTGATGAAGAAATGAAGGATCTTGCTAAACTGCTAATTGCTGAGCAATCACTTCTTGTTTTTGGAAGAGGTTACAACTATGCAACAGCTCTTGAAGGTGCTTTGAAGGTAAAGGAGGTGGCACTCATGCACAGTGAAGGAATACTTGCTGGAGAGATGAAACATGGTCCCTTGGCTTTGGTTGATGAAAATCTCCCTATTGTAGTAATCGCCACCCGTGATGCTTGTTTTAGGTTAGTCTTTAATTAATAATAAGAGTTTCATGACTGTGAATGGCAGTCGTTTAAAATTTGGTTGGTGTGCAGCAAACAACAATCAGTCATTCAACAACTTCATGCACGGAAAGGTCGACTGATAGTGATGTGCACAGAAGGAGATGCAGCATCTGTTTCTGTTGGTGGATCATGTCGAGTTATTGAAGTTCCACAGGTTGCGGACTGTTTGCAGCCAGTAATCAATGTAGTTCCATTACAGGTAATGTCTCTACTCTGCTTAGGCTCATAATTCAGTGAAATAAAAACTTCTAGTGACTATTGGGTGGCAACTATACAGTATCGGAATTATTTTTCGCCAAAAACATTTTTGTTGCGAATACATGTACTGTTTCTAGCTAGCCCTTTCTGTGTAGAATTTATTTTATCTTGGATCTGTGTGTGCATTTGGGTAAGTTTGTGGAAAAAGTGGGAATCTGGAAAAGTTTGTTCCTCATGATACAAAAGCTATTGCAAACCCAAACTTAATAAATATAATGGGCAAACTCTCTAACAATTTAAGCTTTTAATTGAGGCCGTTCACACAATTTAAAATGATACCAGAGCAGATAGAGGATGTTTGGGGTCTCGCCACCACCATTTACGAATTTTTTTTTTTTTTTTTTTTTTCACCGGGTGTCTGAGTCTCTAAGAGCCCCGACTAATCCCGGGGTGCACAGGCCCTCGGCAAGGAGTTTCCCGCAAGTGCACCACGGTTAATTTAGGTTTTACCCAGTCCGATGGCCCTCAGAAATTGTTTGCACCCAGTGGGTTTCGAACTTGAGACCTTGACACCATTTACGAATATTTCCACACGCTTGGCCTAAAAAAAGAATCAAGCATGGACGTAAGGGACTTGTCGCAGACCTAGAATAGATAAATAATTATGTTAACTCTCTAATAGCTTAAGATTTTAGATTTGTCTGTTCACATAATTCAGTATAAGCTAAAGCTGCAATTCCCTTAAAGAGGGGCAGCCCGGTACACAGCTTCCCGCATTCGCACAGGGTCCGAGGAAGGGCCGCAACCCAATGGCGTGTGATGTAAGCAGCCTACCCTCATCAGTAGTTGATTCCACGGCTCGAACCCGTGACCTATAGATCACAGGGAGGCAACTTTACCATTGCTCCAAAGCTGCAATTTCCTGTGTAATCATGGAAATTAAACTGCTGGCATTATACGGCTTGACATGCATCTCCTAGCTGGATTAGTAGATTGTTACACAAATCTACTTCCTCGCCAAGGATTGGGGTATCAGGATTCTGTGTACCAATATGTCTGCACTTTCATAAGTTTTGGACTGCATCCGTGAACTGGATTACCCAACATTTCGGTAGACAACATGTAAGGCATTTTGGTGTTGTCTGATAAATCTTTTAGCCAGACGTGCATATGAACTCAGCATCTTTTCGTTCATTTGGGATAAATATTTTCAGCCTTGTTGGCCTCTAGTTGGCCTGGAATATAACAGGATAGGACTTGAAAACTAGAAGTATGTCAATTTTTTGTTTAACACTTTTCAATGTGAATCAATTATAAATTAACAAATAGGGTTATTGAGCAACGTCATGTCTTGTCTATTTGATTTGTAACATAAATTTCCTATTCCTTTGATGGCTGGGTGATGATTTCATTAATGCATATAACTAGCGATATGGTTGCCTCTCATTTTACATGTTCAATCTATGGCACTCCTTGGACATCTTTTATTAGGTTACTCTAGTCCTATTTTCAGTGACAAAATTGATGCATGTTTGTTAAATGTCATTTTCCAACAAACAAAAGCAAAACTACCTCTATGTGCCTCAGCCACTGAATAAAATGAAAAGAACACTATATGGCCATAATGACTGGTTCAAGATGCAAGCTAAAGATGTGTATATCTAGATATACCTTTAAACTAAGACCATAAATTTGAAGTCCTTAAAGTGGGGTTCTTTTGGTTGCCTATTACATTATTTTAGCCTAAAAAGGAAATAATAAGTGTGCAGTAAAGTCAAATAAGACTAGTGTGCACTTATCTAACGTTACCGTGTAAACTTGAGTATTCATTCAATTGGAAATAGCATCTACCTGAATTATGTAGCAGTTTGAAATTCTTTTGAGTTGGTTTGATCACATCTCCAATGATTCAAACCATGAGAACTTATCAGGTCCCTTCAATATAAACACTAAAGCGCTTGTTAACATATTGTATAGCAGGACCGAAACTAAGGTGCCAAGATCATAAATTTTTCACTTTGTGGTTTCTATTGTTCTAATACTATTTGTATTATTTTGCCACACTAGATTGGCAGCTGTACAGAATTTTCTCTCTCTCTCTCTCTCTCTCTCCCCCTTGCTCTGATTTCTACCTTTAACCCACTGAATGCCATAAGTAGGCAAAATTTCTCTCAATCTTTACCGCTTACTTGGTCACAGCTTCATATCATGTAAATTTTGTGTTATTTTTTAAAAGCCTGCTAGGGGCCAAGAATCACTTAAGATCATATGCAATCTGATAGACTGGCATAGCTTACACCATAACATGCATTTTTCATCTTCTTCGAAGTTCAATCCCCTCACCACCTCCTTTTTTTCCCTCACTTCCCTTCACTCGATGCACTGATCATTTAGTGGCCTAGCAGAATTCGCAGGGATGTTGGTAAATTAAGTGAACTTTCATGAATCATGATAGTTGCTGTGCAGCAGATTTTCTTTTGCTCCAGTAATATGCACTCTGTAAGCTTATTTTTTGTTTGAGATTTTACAGCCAGCTTACTTATTTTCTTCTGTTTGTCATCTCTGTCCTGCTCAGTTATTGGCCTATCATCTGACTGTACTGCGTGGATACAATGTTGATCAACCTCGCAATCTTGCCAAAAGTGTCACAACACAGTGAGCTAACCATTTTCAAAGTCTTGAGCTATGTTCAACCTCTACCACTTGATGACAACAATTAGTTCTACTAGTACAGCTTTTGACTCCTCCTACAGGCCGCATTGACCCGAACAATATATTTAATTCACTTTGTAACATCTAGGTTCTGTTTTCTGGGTAACATATTTAACATAGCGGTGTTTTCTTATTAGTGATTGGTTATATAGCTGAGCTATTCTTGTAGACTAAGAACTATGGAAGGAGGATAGATGAAGATCATTTGGAGCAAGTCTCAAGAAATTTCTTTTGATTAAGTGTATTTGTGTTACTGTTGATGTGGCAATAGAAATGAGAGATTGAATTTCAATGAGTGCATTTCAGGAAGAGTACTCTGTGATGTTCAAAGTTTGCAGTGAATTATCGTAGTGTATTTCTAGTGGTGGTTGGTTCATTACCTTTCCCAAATAAGACATTTATTGTTTGACATTCCAATTGAGAAATGTCATTTTGTATCGTTCTCTTGAAATATGCATATACTCCCCCGTCTCAAATTGTGTTATGATTTCTAAAATTAGTTGTCTCAAATTATTTGTCATTTTTAGAAGTTAAGGAGTAAATTAATTATTTTTTTCTATTCTACCCTTAATATTAATTGTTCTTGAAGACTACAAATACCTTAATTATGAGTAAGTATTAAATGAAAAGAGATTATATTTTAAGACATAAATAAGGGTAAAATAATCAAATTTTTTATTTTATATTTTCTTAAAAGGCGTGTAAAGAGAAATAATTTGAGACGGAGAGAGTAATTAATGGCCTAACTTTCTATAAAATTTGAGAAATCAGTGTTCTGAAAATTTGATGCATTGATTTTATATTCTGAGCCCATTTCTTTTTTTGGTTAGAGGAACAAATTATTTTTCTTTCCTCTTCTACATTAGATATTTTTTTTTCGATTCTTTTGTAAAAACAAAAATTATACGGATGGTGTCCACAAGGTTGAGTTGAATAGTCAGCCTAGATTTTTTTTTTTAAATTCTTTTGTAAAAACAAAAATTATACGGGATAGTGTCCATAAGATTGAGTTGAATAGTCAGCCGCGTCCCATCCCACGCCACTGTCTATCATTCCATGATTTTTTTTTTTTTTTGGTAATAAACGATTTATTCAACAACAACAACTAAGAGTTATTACAACTAGAGCTCAGTCTAGGTAACATAGTGCTCTAGACTATCTCTTTTTCGAACATGGATAACAAAAACAGGCGAAACTACAAAAGTTTGCAAAGTACAAAAAGTGTCCAGGTTGCAACCATTCTTAGCTAACAGGTCCGCTACTCCATTAGCCTCTCTAAAGATGTGCTTCAGCTGTAGATCATTCGCCTTCCGTAATAGGTACCTGCAGTCATCAATTAAATTTTGGTAGAGACAGTTATTAGATTTTAGGAGGTTTAATAGTTCCAAGCAGTCCGTCTCTATTACTAGTGGAAGGAGTTTTTCTGTTAGTGCCAGTTTGACTCCATGGAGGAGGGCTAGGATTTCCATATATATGTTAGTAACATGGTTAAGACCCATATTGAACCCTAAAATCCAACGACTTCTTTCGTCTCTAAACACCCCCCCCCCCTTATTCCTCCCACTCCTGGGTTTCCTACGCAAGAGCCATCGATATTCAGTTTGTAAAAGCTGGGGTTGGGTGGTTCCCATCTTACAAAGATAGTTTTCTTGGTAGGTTTTAAGCAACGGTTTTTTGCCATGTAAAGGAATTCCATGGCCATATTAATGGGTTGACTTTTGGTGATGGGTGTTTTAATTCCTCTAAAGAGGATCCCATTTCTGAAGTTCCATATATGCCATAGGAGAAATGGGAGAAAATCTGACCAGCATAGGTAATTATTAAAAAAGACCTTGGACAAGAGTTTGTTTTTAAGCCAATTATGAAGGGTATCTTTTCCCCCGTGATTCTGAGAGAACGAGTGTTTTGTATTGATTTGATACCAGATTTGTCTAGAGTAGTTGCAATGGAAGAAAATATGTTCTATGTCCTCAGTTTCCCTGTTGCAAATGTTACAAGTGTCTTCTTGGCAAATCCCTCTTTTTTTTAGCAAATCTTTAGTGGGTAGCCTATCCCAAAAGATTGTCCATAAGAAATTTTTTAATTTGTTTAAAGAGTTGATTTTCCATAGCCAGGCTAAGTTTTTCCCGTTGCCTATGGATTCTGAGACAGCTTCATAAGCAGCTTTAACTGAAAAGAAGTTGTGATCCTTAGAGTTCCAAGTGTATGAATCTGTAGTGGGTCCGGTTTGTTTTATGTAGGTGCAGTTTATCTTAGAAACGATGTCCGGGAGGAGTTCAAAGGATAAGTTTCTAAGGTCGAACATTCCATTTTTAATAAAGCAGGAGAGATTTTGGTCAAGCTCTCCAGCTGGGATAGGGCCTTGGATGGAGTCCCTGAGTGTTCCTGATTGATTTATCCAATTATCATGCCACAGATTAATGGTTGTTCCATCACCTACTAGCCATTTAATATTGGCGTTGCATATTTCAGTATCCTTTTTAATTATTTTCCAGGTGTGAGCACGTGATTTTTGCTTCATACGAATTACTCCAAAATAATTCCTAAAAAATTAGGTTTTGGCTTTGATTATTTGTTATTTTTAGGAATTATTGCGTGATTTTTCTGATTGTTTGCATATGTTTGTGTGCATGTTTAATTTTATTAATGCATTAAAAATACAAAAAATATAGCATTTGCATTTAAGATTTGATTTTTTACATTTTTGGAATTAATTAATAATTAGGTGTTTTACAAAAATGAAAATTCACAAAAAAAAACATATTTGTATTTTGGTCAAATTGTGTGATTTTCTTTTAATTTAGTATTGCATTATTTGTGATAATTCAGAACTTAAGAGATTGTTAAAAATAGAAACTTAAGGGTAATATTGGGGATTGTTTAACAAAAAGGATATTCACCTAATTGAGAAGCTTCTCAATAGTGGTAGGGTTAGAATTACACTAGCTAGTTTAAGTGGACAATTAAGAAATAAAAAGCTGAAAATGATAATGGGAATGACACTAATTGATTAATTTAGAGAAAATAAGTTAGTGGGGATAATTAAAATAAAGAAAGGGACACTAGTAATGGGGATGGCATTAATTGAGTGCCTATAAGAGGGGAATTCGCAAGGAGAAGAAAAAAAGATGGGGCGGAGAGAGCGGTATACACTCAATATACACTCTGGATACACTGGATATACAGGGGCAGAGAGCTAAGAAAACTTGGAAGAGATTCTGAGAGAGGGAGACAAGAAAACATTCTGAAAATACTGGAAAAAAACTAGAATTTACTGTTTCATTGATTTCTATTTTCTGGTTTTCAATTTCGAATTGGCTGAAACCATCTTCCATATATTGTTTCATTGAACTATCTGGGGTTAATAGCTGGATTAAAACTGGGACTGTTTTGTTGCTGCTGGTGATTGCTGTTATTTTTACTTCTGATCTCACCCCCTTTTGACTTTCATTTCCAGGTATTCCTTCATACCCTTTTCTAACAAATGAAGTGCCACAAGTTGGAACCAGATTGAATTTGTATACAGATTTGGATGTTCGAATTGGAATTTGAATAAGAGACTTGTTTGAATGTTAAATTCTATTAGCTTCTGCTGTTTATACTTTTGTTTTCTTGTTATGATTCATGTGTTAAGTTGTCCAACTGTGCTCAAGGTATAGATTGTATACAACAATAGCTTCTGCTGAAATTTTGGCTATGTATGTATAGATTGTCTGGTCTTAACTGTAACCAATTGATGTTTCCATATAGTTTATGCCTTAGTTTAAAAGGGGATTATTGTTGATTGATATATATAAAGTACTTATTCATGCCCCGACTCGTTTTTCTCCCCTCCTCAACGGTTAAAAAGATTATGAGAGATCACTGGTAAGTATGGCTTCAGGGATTCGATCCTGAAGTCCTTGCTTGCAGCCGGCGTTGCCAAAATATTCTGGCCCTTCCGCTAATAAAATGGTTTAATAAAGCCTTGTTGTTTGGAAGGGACTTCTCAAGTACTTTAGTGTTAAATAATTAGGGTCTTACAAAATGGAAATTTGAGGGAAGCCATACTTAGATACTTAGTAACAAATGGCTCTGGTGTTAATTTCATAATGTAGAGGTAAAATAATAAATATTCCTAGAGAAGCCTTTAGGGCCGTTTAAAATATTATCGTGATTGTGGACATGTTCGCGTGACATAATTACGAATTTTCAAAAATAAATTAAGGTCCGCGTCCGCGCGACTTTGACTAAGTTTTTTTTCTTAAATAAATTAAGTGTTGTGAATTGTGTACACGTACGCGTGACATGACTCTTGACACGCCAAACCACACGAGTATACGTATGCGTAACTCGATAATTCTTTAAGTACGAGTAAATCACGTAATTAAAAGCAGTAAAGGTAAAAATGCATGTAGTTTCTAAACACATAATTAAATAATTTAAGCCAAGTATAAATGGTTAAGCGACCGTGCTAGAACCACGGAATTCGAGAGTGTCTAACACCTTCTCCCGGGTTAACAGAATTCCTTACCCGGATTTCTGGTTCGCAGGCTACAATACAGAGTCAATCTTTTCCTCGATTTAGGATTCGAACCGGTGACTTGGGACACCATAAATTATCCCAAGTGGCGACTCTGAATCTTTAAATAAACGAATCCCGTTTCAATTGTCCTTTGATTGGAAAAACTCTCTTATACACTCCTTCGGGTATAGGTAAAAAGGAGGTGTGACAGCTCTGGTGACTCTGCTGGGGATCGAACCCAAAATCTCTGGTTTAGGGTTCAAGAATTCGAGCTTAGAATAATTGTTATATTTGGCTTTATTTATTGTCTGGTTTTATTTACATGGTTGGGCCTAATGTGCTAAATGCCGCTTTTACCGCTTTGATATTTGGTTGGACTGTATATAAATTATTACGAAACCCTCCTCTCTCTGAGTCTTCTAAATCTTCTGGGAAGTGTGCACTTCGTGTGACTTCTTTTCTGTTAGAGTCATATCCCAATTTTAGAACGAGGTTCGGACAAGTTGCAAAGCCGGTGAAGCTTCTGTATTCCCGGTACGCTGCCCCTCGGCTCGAGTTGTCCGCTCGGGTAAACCAAGTCTAGAACAAACAAACCCAGGTTTTTAAACCTAGTAAAACAATACCTCATGCCGGATCCCTAGTAGGAACGCTTGTTTGCATCATGTGCATTTTGATTTTGGGGACTCAACACAGGGGTTGGGTCCGTCTAGGACAGGTGTACCCAAAATAACAGACCATTTTGATGCATCCTATGTTCTACATGTTGCATTTCTTCGAGGGTAAAAGGGTCATTTGACGGACTAATGATAGTTGAGGGCAAATGAAAAAAAAAAGAGGGTGAAGTGTGAAGATAAAGCGAGTGGGGCCTAATTATGTTTTCTGTTACATTTTGTTAAGAGAAAAGAAAAAAAAGAGCTTGAAAAATTCAAAAGATTTTTATACTTTTTCATCATTTTTCAAAAATCAAAAATCAAAAAAAGGGAAAAAGAAAATAAAAAAAAGAGTTTACATGTTTCATCATTTTTTTCAAAAAAAAAAAAGAAAGAAAAAAAAACATATTTTCTCTAAATTAGTTGTTATTTTTACTTCTCGCCCGTATCCTATCAGCCCGAACTACGCGAACCTGATTCTCGTCTCTCGGGGCGGGATACGTAGGCAACCCACATAGGGTCCGGTCTTCCTAGTAAATCTTAGGTTCTTGGCTTTGCGGGGTCTTAGCCAAATTTTGCACTTCTAGCCACCTTTTGGCCAAATAAGCCATTTTGCAAAAATAGCCTCAATCATGTCTTGCATGTGTCCAGTAGGGAGTGTTATTGTCTCACATAGTGTTGGTTTAAAGTTTTCTCATACAGGTGTGGATTTATTTACCGGAGTTTGAGCATGACAGACACCCCGTGACCATCTAGTCAGGATCGCTCAATCAGGAGTTGCTTAAGGAGATTTGTTTTATTTTTATGTTTTGAGTTCGTTCTTCATTTTATGTCTGTCTTTTACTTTCTAGTTTTGTACAATAATGTCAAGTCTTTTGTTATTGTAATATCTTCTTTATATTTGAAAAACATGTGTTGTAACTCAAAAATCCAGAAAAAAGAGATATTGCATTTTATATTTCCGTTATAAGTTTTCTTTAGATTACTAATTCTAGAAATGGGAAAAAGAAAAATTTTGAGGTTGTTTTTCCTTTAGGCAATCAATATCTAGGACTTAAAATGAATTATTTTTATGTTTCCTTTAAGTATATTAGGACCAAAATTCCAAAACAAAAAAAAAATTCTTTTAGTACTTCTTTAAAAGCTTTATTTAAGGTGTTAATTGAAAATCTAAAAAGATTTTCTTTTGAGAAGTTTCTTTGGGAAATTAGTGAAAAATGAAAAAAAAATTATTAGGATATTGTACATAGAAGAGAGAAAAAGACAACATACTTTACCTTTGATTTATTTTCGGAGTTTCTCTTTTAGGCAATCAAAATTGAAATCAAAAATATTTTTTTTTTGCTTGTTTCGAAATGTTGCGTCAAGATATCAAATGAAAATTCAAAATATTTTTCTGTGGTTTATTCTTTAGATTTTCTTCCTAAAAAAATGAATAAAAAAAAAATATTTTTCTCTTCTACGATTTTCCCTTAATAATTCTCATAGAGTATTTGTTTCCAAAAGAGAGAAAAAATATGTGTTCTTCAAGCTTGAGTTTGGAATAGGTAATAGAACATTAAGTTCAGAAAATTCAAATTCTTTTAGTTCTTTTTCTCATCAGAGTAGTCATTAAGGTAAAAAAAAATGTCAGTTTATTTACTTTATTCCCGATCTTCCAGAACTACGCAAAGATCTGATTCATGTGGCGTCATGATACGTAGGCAACCTACATAGGGTTCGATCGAATCATTTTGTTTTTTTAAAAGAAAAAAGAAGGAAAAAAAAAGGGAAAAAAGAAAAGAAAAAAAGGGGTGAAATTATGGGACGTGAGAAATGAGAGGAAAGAAAAGAGTGATAATTAGAAGAAAAAAAAAGGAAGGAAAATGATCAAGCAAGTGCTAGAAAAGCAAAGAAAAGGGAGGTTGAAATGGACAAATTGGGATGATGTCAAGTGACTTTATGACCCTCGAAGTCATTTTAGAATCATTAATTGTTGCTAGGTGCATTGCACGCAATATGATATTTTTGCTATTAAATGCCCTAACGCTAACGTGATAGCTTCATTTTGTTATATTCACAAAAGAAGGGTGGTTGGTTTGTGGTTCTTAAGGTAACTCATCCATTCAACACAAGGCCAAAGGGCAAGGTAGCCATGACTAGCAAAAACTTGGACACAAGAGTTGTTGACCCGTCAAGGGAGTTTGTGGAGTCGGAGTCTGAATTGAAAGAGGAGTTCCAGAGGGTGAAACAGCAAATGGCAGAAATGTATCAGTCTTGGATCAGGGGCATCCTCCACCTTCATTCCCCACTAACTACACTGAAAACCCTGCAACTATCCCATCACTATCACAAGTCCAGGTTCCCATTGCTGTTGATATCTCCCCACAACCTTTTCACACTCCACCCCTCAAAATCACATCATATCCCGCCCCTTTGACCACTCATGCTCTTGTAGTTCCTCCCCCAACTATTTTCCTCGATCCTCTAACGAGGTTGTGTTCAAAGTCCCTGATGCCCAACAATATGCACCAGAACCAACTTTCAAAGTCTCAGATTCATACTCTTTCGCTCCTCCTTTTGAGCCTCCCGGTGAAACTGAAAAGCTTGCTAAGACAGTGGAGCTAGATGAGATATCCAGGAAGGTAAAAATCTTAGAGCAGTCTTTAAGAAACATGCAAGGGATAGGGAGCCAGATGAGCGTGGCTTACAAAGACTTGTGCTTGTTTCCTGACGTCCAACTGCCTGATGGGTTTAAGATGCCAAAGTTCGATTTATATGACGGGTATGGAGATCCCATGGCCCATTTGAGAGGCTATTGCAGTAAGATGAGAGGCGTCGGTGGGAAAGACAAATTATTGATGGCGTACTTCAGTCAAAGTCTGGGTGGGGCAGCTCTGGAGTGGTATACCCGCCAAGATGCTGGCAGGTGGTACACGTGGGATGATATGGCTCAGGCCTTTGCCAGGCACTTTCAGTACAATATAGAAATTGTCCCAGATCGCATGTCCCTCGCCAAGATACAAAAAAAGCCTAATGAAAGCTTTAGGGAATACGGGCTCAAATGGAGAGAGCAAGCTGCCAGAGTCCATCCTCCCATGGAAGAAAAAGAGATGGTCGAGTACTTTCTTCAAGCTCAAGAACCAACTTACTTTGGGCATTTGATCACGGCTGTGGGTAGGTCTTTTAATGATGTGGTAAAAATGGGAGAAATGGTAGAAGATGGGCTGAAGTCTAGCAAGATCACGAGTTATTATGCTTTAAAAGCCACAACACAAGCAATTCAGAACGACACAAGAAGCTCGCTGGGTCAGAAGGAACACGATGATGTTGCCATGGTCGTTTCAGAGTCACGACATGGACCAAAGGGTACGCCTCACCAATATACCCAGCCTCAACTCCAACCCCAAACCTATCCCCGAGCTCCACATAATCCACCTCAGTATTATCCTCCGAACAATATCTGGTCATCTGCCCAACCAGCAGGTCACTCCCTATGGCGAGCGCCAGCACCGCATAATGCATTCTTGCCTTCACAACATTTTCGAGCACCCAACAACCCAAGAAAACGGGGGCAGGGAAGGGAACAAAGGCAAAGAAATAGTTTCACGCCAATTGGGGAGTCCTACACAAGCTTATTTGAAAAGTTAAAGCATTCTGGCCTGATTGAGCCGCTCCTCGGCTATACTCCAAACCCATATGCAAAAGGCTTTGATCCTACTGTACGATGCATGTACCACTCTAATGTCCAAGGGCATAGCATTGAAGATTGCCGTTCCTTGAAAAGGGAAATAGAAAGAATGATTCAAGAAGAGGTAATTGTGATCAATGACAGTGACAGGGAGAACGCAAACCCTCTTGGGAACTTGTTGACTGAAGTTGATGATATTGAAGTTAGTAATGGTTTTGGCAATATTGATGAGGAACTCAGTGGCTAAGATGTCGTTCTTGGTAATTGGAAAGACGCCCCATTTCTTGGTCAGCCGGAGAGGAGTTTTGGTGGTTTATTTTGTTGTCATTTCTGTTGTCCCGGTTATTTTCAAGGTTGTAATCCGGATATTATCTTGTGACTCAAACCCTTCTATCCTTTTATTTTGCCTAGTTTGTTTAGTCGTAGTAGCTCGTTTAGTGTTGTCTAGGTTTGTTCCAAGGTTGTAACCCCGGTTTAGTCTGTTTGTTATGTTGTTCAAACCCTTTCACTATCTGTCTAATGTAATTTTCTGTTTTCTGTTATTTCTAGTCATTTTTGTTTAGTTCTCTTTTCCTTTTATAGTTCTTTTTCTGTTAACTCTAGTGACATGACATGCACACGTAATTCTCAGCCTGGTCTTAAAAAGTTAATTTAGTCATGAAGCAATAAAACAATTTTGAAGATGATAGGGACATTTGAGGGAAATAAGTACAGGCATTTTGAGATCATTTCAAGCCCGAATTGCGTGAAACTGGGGCAGATAGAACATAGAGAAGCCATATTGAAATGCATCCTGCCGCATCAGGTTGAAGCCAACGGCAAGTTTGCCCCAAATTGACAAGGGTCGTTCATGGTAATGAGAGTGAGGGTATTGTCCAATGGTACTTTGTAGTTAACAGATATAGAAAGCGAATGTGTAGATATGGCTATCAAGTCTGGTACAATCAAAAGATGATACAAATATTTTCCTTGGTTTGTTTAATTGAGTAGTTTGCACTTGACATGTTTTGGAGATTGGAATGACGAAGAAATTTTGTTCTGCTATCTAAACACTTTATCCTTCGTTACCCCTTTGAGCCTTATTTATTTTCTTTCATACCCCTCATTTGGAATCAGTAGTAAAGATCAGAAACGCAAGCATGAAAGATAAGTAAAGGAAAAAGAGAAAAGAAAAGAAAAAAGACAACAAAACAACAAAAAGTGAAAAAAAAGAGAAAAAAAAAAGAAAGGGGAAGAAAAAGGAAAGAAAAAAATACAACAACAAAGGAATTTCTATGTCATGAACTACGTTCGACCTGATTCCTTTTAAGGATACGTAGGCAGCCTCACGGTTCGGTCTCATCAAAAGAAAATCCAAAAGTCCCCAAGCAAGAAACTGGGGCAGAAGTTGTGGTAGTTGTAAGAAATCTGATTCAGAAAGTTGTAATTTTGAACTCAATTGAGTTGTTTTGAGCCTTTTGATACCCTTTCTTCCTAACTCCATCCAAAAGCCCACATTACGGTCCAAAGAAAGGCCTTCTGACCAGTCTTCGAGACATTCCAAGTCGAGCAAGCAGAGGTGATTCATATGAAGGGCAACACTCTGGTTCAAGCAAAAAAAAGGAGAGAATCTTATTGATGAAAACCCCTACGGGTACCGCAAGGCGATAAAAGCTGAGAGAAATAAAAAGTGAGAGAGTCTTATTAGTGAAAACCTTCACGGGCACCTTGAGGCGACTATAAGATGAGAGAAAAGAACAAAACGAGAGAGGCTTGATGGTGAAAACCCTCCGGGCACTACAAGCCGAATAAGGATTGTGAATCAGATTGGATAATCGGAGTATTGAAGCCCAGTTTCATGGTTTAAGGGTACAATAAGAGTTGAACATCAGATTTGCTTCACAAAATAGGCCACAAGTGCATGTTATGGCCATTAGAGTTGGTATCCACGTCTGATAGATTTCTACTTTGTAGGTTTCTTGTTAGGAATAATCTCTTCCCTTTGTCCTATACTCTATGCCTTTTGTCTAGGTTACTCCCTCTCTTTGAGTCTGTTTGGTCAAAACAAGTGAGAAATGACTTTAAAATTTGCCACCAGCTTTCCAATTGCACAAAATGGGGTCTGGCTAGCACATCAAAGTGTCACAAGTCAGGAAAAACAACAAGAGCACTGAGCTGGTAACAATCAACATACTTTGGGATCCTTGTGAAACATAAAGGTTTGGTACATATCAAGTCATGGAAAATGCAACGGGTGGATGGTATTAGGTGAAAATATCAAAGGTATCTTCTGTGGTAAGATTGACAAAAATGGTTAACCAGTGACAAGCGAGGTTTTCCAAGTAGAAATCAAAACTAGCATGGCAAGTGAAGGAGCAATAGACCTCAAGGCCAAGGCCAGTGGTTTAATTTAAGAAAGAACAACATATGCACTGAGTGGGTGGCAATTGTCGTACTTTGAGATTCATGTGAAAACACAAGGGTTTGGTAAATGTTGGTTTATGAGCAATGCAATAGATAGAGGGTATTGGGTCTGAACGGAGAAGAGGTATTTTCTGTGATATGGGTGACAGAGAAATTGGTTAGTCAATAAGCAAGCAACGTCTTTCAAGGTGAAATCAAAGTTATAATGGCAAGTGAAGGAGCAATCGTCGCAAAGTCAAGGCCACAAACCAACCACCATATTTAAACTCACAAGTTTTCTTTGTCTGAAACAGGGACATAAGCTGTGTTCATATCAAAGCTGGGAAGCTTGAAATTTTCAGGTGTAATGCCCCAATTCTGCTTACGCAAAGGCTA
Source organism: Nicotiana sylvestris (assembly GCF_000393655.2). Taxonomy (NCBI): domain Eukaryota; kingdom Viridiplantae; phylum Streptophyta; class Magnoliopsida; order Solanales; family Solanaceae; genus Nicotiana; species Nicotiana sylvestris. The sequence goes on from NC_091065.1 coordinate 114,244,004, forward strand.
TTGAGAAGATCACACATAACCCGTAGGAGATGCACTTCCTAGTCTGGGTTTTCAAGTTATATTTTGTTGTAGGAGACGCACTTCCTAAACTGAGATTTTACTCTTTAGGAGACGCACTTCCTACTTTGGATCATATGAGTTTGAGTCACTGATGCTTTTACCTCTAGGAGACGCACTTCCTAGTCTAAGTCTTCCAAATTATATTTTGTTTTAGGAGACGCACTTCCTAAATTGATAGTTCATCCGTAGGAGACGCACTTTCTAGTTTGAGTCATTGATGTTTCACCCATAGGAGATGCACTTCCTAGTCTGGGTAGTTCAGGTTATATTTTTGTTTTAGGAGACACACTTCCTAAATTGAGATTTCACCCCTAGGAGACGCACTTCCTAAATTGAGATTTCACCCTTAGGAGACGCACTTCCTAGTCTGGGTAGTTCAAGTTATATTTTTGTTTTAGGAGATGCACTTCCTAAATTGAGATTTCACCCCCTAGGAGACGCGCTTCCTAGTCTGGGTAGTTCAGGTTGTATTGTTATTTTAGGAGACACACTTCCTAAATTGAGATTTTCTCCTAGGAGGCGCACTTCCTAGTCTGGTTCATTTAAGTTCATTCGTGGGAGACACACTTGCTAGTTTGAGTCATTGAAGTTTCACCCCTAGGAGACGCACTTCCTAGTCTGGGGTTTTCAGGTTATATTTTTGTTTTAGGAGACGCACTTCCTACATTGAGCTTTCCCCTAGGAGACACAATTCCTGGTTCCACGCACTAAAGTTATACCCTTAGAAGACGCACTTCCTAGTCTGGTTTTTTTTAGGATACACTTTTAGGAGACGCACTTCCTAGTTTGGATCGTATGAGTTTTAGTCACTGAAGTTCTCACCCCTAGGAGACGCACTTCCTAGTCTCGGTCATTTAAATCTATCCCTAGGATACACACTTCCTAGTTTAAGTCATTAATGTTCCACCCCTAGGAGACGCACTTCCTAGTCTTGGTATTTCAAGTTATATTTTGATTTACAATATTGCTAACAACTCACAAATATTCCTAGTGCAAACTGGGGGAAGAAACATTTCTTTGTTTTGTCTATTTTGTTGTAATCAGGCACCCACCTGGAAAACAAGGGGAGACAACTCAAGTTTCTACCAGCTTCGAAGGAAGGCAGTTCAAGTTTCAGGGGAAATGGTTAAAGGTGCAAGGGAAAATAGTGTCAAGTAACAAGAGAAGACGGTTCGAGTTCAACAGTCAGGCGTCCACCTGAAGAAAAGGAAAAACATCTCAAGAATACCATTCAAGTCAGCCACAAAGGAACTTATGAGGAAGATACAAGTCAACAAGGCAACAACAGTCACAAGATCAAGTTTGGAAATAAATCTGTGTAAAGCATAGATTATAGCTTAGTCTAGCTTCTTCATTTTTGTCATGGTGTAATAAGGGGGTCAATAGGCAGTATCAGCAGCAGCAACAGCAGTAACAGCAAAACCGCAGCTTCATGGTAGTCCCAGCCGCCAAAACTTCCCGAACTACATTGACCTAATTCCTTTATAGCCAAGGATATGTAGGAAACCTTTGAAGCAGAGGTTCGGTCAAATCTTTCAAAAAATGCTTCCCACGGAGTGTTCAAACAGGCAAAAATCGCTCGTATCCGCTCACTTTATCTTTGCACGAAAACTCTTCGTGTTTCCGGACAAAGAGGGGCAGCTGTGAGCACGTGATTTTTGCCTCATACGAATTACTCCAAAATAATTCCCCAAAAATTAGGTTTTGGCTTTGATTATTTGTTATTTTTAGGAATTATTGCGTGATTTTTCTGATTGTTTGCATATGTTTGTGTGCATGTTTAATTTTATTAATGCATTAAAAATACAAAAAATATAGCATTTGCATTTAAGATTTGATTTTTTACATTTTTGGAATTAATTAATAATTAGGTGTTTTACAAAAATGAAAATTCGCAAAAAAATAACATATTTTGTATTTTGGTCAAATTGTGTGATTTTCTTTTAATTTAGTATTGCATTATTTGTGATAATTCAGAACTTAAGAGATTGTTAAAAACAGAAACTTAAGGGTAATATTGGGGATTGTTTAACAAAAGGGTATTCATCTAATTGAGAAGCTTCTCAATAGTGGTAGGGTTAGAATTACACTAGCTAGTTTAAGTGGACAATTAAGAAATAAAAAGCTGAAAATGATAATGGGGATGACACTAATTGATTAATTTAGAGAAAATAAGTTAGTGGGAATAATTAAAATAAAGAAAGGAACACTAGTAATGGGGATGAAATTAATTGAGTGCCTATAAGAGGGGAATTCGGAAGGAGAAGAAAAAAAAGGGGGGCGGAGAGAGCGGTATACACTCGATATACACTCTGGATACACTGGATATACAGGGGCAGAGAGCTAAGAAAACTTGGAAGAGATTCTGAGAGAGGGAGACAAGAAAACATTCTGAAAATACTGGAAAAAACTGGAATTTACTGTTTCATTGATTTCTATTTTCTGGTTTTCAATTTCGAATTGGCTGAAACCATCTTCCATATACTGTTTCATTGAACTATCTAGGGTTAATAGTTGGATTAAAACTGGGACTGTTTTGTTGTTGCTGGTGATTGCTGTTGTTTTTACTTCTGATCTCACCCCCTTTTGACTTTCATTTCCATGTATTCCTTCATACCCTTTGCTAACAAATGAAGTGCCACAAGTTGGAACCAGATTGAATTTGTATACAGATTTGGATGTTCGAATTGGAATTTGAATAAGAGTCTTGTTTGAATGTTAAATTCTATTAGCTTCTGCTGTTTATACTTTTGTTTTCTTGTTATGATTCATGTGTTAAGTTGTCCAACTGTGCTCAAGGTATAGATTGTATACAACAATAGCTTCTGCTGAAATTTTGGCTATGTATGTATAGATTGCCTGGTCTTAACTGTAACCAATTGATGTTTCCATATAGTTTATGCCTTAGTTTAAAAGGGGATTATTGTTGATTGATATATATAAAGTTCTTATTCATGCCCCGACTCGTTTTTCTCCCCTCCTCAACGGTTAAAAAGATTATGAGAGATCACTGGTAGGTATGGCTTCAGGGATTCGATCCTGAAGTCCTTGCTTGCAGCCGGCGTTGCCAAAATATTCAGGCCCTTCCGCTAATAAAATAGTTTAATAAAGCCTTGTTGTTTGGAAGGGACTTCTCAAGTACTTTAGTGTTAAATAATTAGGGTCTTAAAAAATAGAAATTTGAGGCAAGCCACAGTTAGACACTTAGTAACAAATGGCTCTTGTGTTAATTTCATAATGTAGAGGTAAAATAATAAATATTCCTAGAGAAGCCTTTAGGGCCGTTTAAAATATTATCGTGATTGTGGACATGTTCGCGTGACATAATTACGAATTTTCAAAAATAAATTAAGGTCCGCGTCTGCGCGACTTTGACTAAGTTTTTTTTTCTTAAATAAATTAAGTGTTGTGAATTGTGTACACGTAAGCGTGACATGACTCTTGACATGCCAAACCACACGAGTATACGTATGCGTAACTTGATAATTCTTTAAGTACAAGTAAATCACGTAATTAAAAGCGGTAAAGGTAAAAATGCATGTAGTTTCTAAACACATAATTAAATAATTTAAGTCAAGTATAAATGGTTAAGCGACCGTGCTAGAACTACGGAATTCGGGAGTGCCTAACACCTTCTCCCGGGTTAACAGAATTCCTTACCCGGATTTCTGGTTCGCAGGCTACAATACAGAGTCAATCTTTTCCTCGATTTTGGATTCGAACCGGTGACTTGGGACACCATAAATTATCCCAAGTGGCGACTCTGAATCTTTAAATAAACTAATGTCGTTTCGATTGTCCTTTGATTGGAAAAACTCTCTTATACACTCCTTCGGGTGTAGGTAAAAAGGAGGTGTGACACCAGGTATGGGAACCTATATTCTTGCCTTTCCTTTGGTTGTATATACTATGTATAGTTTTGGCCCATAGGCCCTCTTTCTCTTTTCTATATCTCCAAGCTAAAGCTTTATTGAAAGAGGAGTTTTTAAAATGGGTGTTAGGAATTCCTAGGCCCCCTTGTTTTTTAGGCATTGTGACTATGCTCCATTTTACAAGATGGCATTTCTTTTTTTCCTCCGTGCTACCCCATAGGAAATTCTTTGAATAGAATCTATCTTGTTGAGTATTGTTTTGGGGAGATCATAAATCTGCATGACGTGGTTTGCGATTGCGGCTAAGGTGGCTTTTATGAGAGTTGTCCTACCTGCCATATTAAGGAATTTAGTTTTCCAGCCTGTTAGTCTATTGTTCAGTCTATCTAGGATAAATTGGAAGTCTTTTTTTTGTAGGGTTGGTATTGGGCATAGGGAAGCCTAGGTACTTTCCGAAGTTATTAGTAAATCTCATGGAAAAGCAGCTACTAATGTGATCTTTATGATGTAGGGGTATTCCTTGAGAACACAATTTTTGATTTTTCAAAATTAATAGATTGTCCAGAAGCATTGCAGAATTTGTTGATAGTGTCTGTGATAGAGTTATATCTCTTTTGGTTGGCTTCAGCTAGGAGGATAAGGTCATCGGCGAAGAAAAGATGGGAAAGCTCCGGGATTTTGGGAGTTATTTTGACTGGGGTCCATCTACAATAGTCGATCTCATGATCGATTAACCTAGAGAGCATTTCCATGCAAATGATAAAGATATACGGGGGATAGGGGGTCCCCCTGTCTAATACCCCTAGATGGTCCAAAGAAATCCATTCTTGATCCATTAATAAGGATAGCCGTGGAGGTGGTAGAGATGCAGGACATTATGAGTTCAACAAGGTCAGGAGGGAAGTTTAGGGAGTTTAGGGAAAACCTAACAAAAGACCATTCGATTTTATCGAAGGCCTTTTCTAGGTCTATTTTAATAATCATTTTTGACTTTTTCCCTTTAGTTTTCCTGAAGTGGTCTAGGACCTCATTAATGATTAGTGCATTATCCGCAACCCTTCTTCCTTTAATAAAGCTAGTTTGGGTAGGGTGGATGAGAGTGGGAAGGAATATTTTAATGCGGTTAGCAATAATCTTAGTGGCGACCTTATAGGCCGTGTTACAAAGGCTTATAGGTCGACACTGTCTTATGGTTTCAGTATTTTGGCTTTTTGGTATTAGGAAAACTAGGGTGTTATTCATGCTTTTAAGCATTTTTTTTATGAGAAGGAATCTTGACAAAAATTTATGATATGGTTGCTTGTCTCCTTCCAGTATTTTTGGTAGAAAAAAAGATGAAGCCCATCCGGCCCCGGAGCTTTATAAGGTTGAAAAGAATCTAGTGCCCTTTTTATTTCTTCTATAGAGGGATTACTACTAAGGTATGGATGATCTTGATCACTAATTGTAGAATTGTAGGAGATGTGAATATTATTGAGGAGGGATTGGTTGTGACCCGTGGTATAGAGATTTGTGTAGTAGTCAATAATATGGTCCTTGATGGATTTTTGCTCTTAGAGCCAATTCCCAGCTTTGTCTTTTAAGCAAATAATTCTATTTTTTCTTCTTCTTTGCATGGTGGTGATATGAAAAAATTTTGTGTTGGCATCACCCTCATGGATCCATTGAACCCTGGATTTAAGCTTCCAAAAATCCTCCTCTTGCCTTAGTATAATATTATACTCGTGTAAGAGTTCGTTTTCCGGGTTTATTAGGAATTGACTATGGGGGTAGTTCTGTGAAGTTTGGATTCCATTTAATCTAGCTAGTATTTTTCTCTTCCGTTTGAAAATGTTACCAAAAGTATTTTTATTCCATTCAATAGCTTTTAAGCAGAAGTTCTCTATGGCTTTAGTGATATTTGGTTGGTCAGACCAAGAATTATCGACTAAGGCTCTAAAAGTGGGGTGGGAAAGCCACATAGTTTCTATTCTAAAGATATTATTGTTGTAAGCACGTGATTTTTGCCCTATATGAGAAATACTCCCAAAAAAATGCAAAATAAAATGATTTTCCTTGGTGTGCAATTTTGAGTACTTTTGTGATATTTTTGGATAATTATTTGTATTTGTCTGTGTTTGCTTATTTGTTAAATTAATAAAAAATACAAAAATATGTCGCATTTTGCATGTAGGATTTAATTCTACAATTGTTAGTAATTAAATTAGTTTTACAAAAATTAAAAATTACAAAAATAGGCATCTTTTGCATTTTTAGCATTTAATGCCCAAATGAACAATTTTATGCTTAATTATTACTTAATTGCGCGTTAATTGTTATTGGGAGTTAATTTGCGATTTTATAACTTAATTTAGTTCTTAATAATAATTTAAGTATTTTTATAATTTAGTTTTAGAAAATGAAAGAAGAAAAGAGAACAAAAATACAAAGAAAAATCGGATTGGGCCACTTCTTCAATTGTAAGCCAAAGGCCCAAAAAATTGCCCAATCTTCTCCATGACCCAGTCCACTTCAGACCGAGTCGACCCGGTCCGCCCCATTAACCCATTAACCCAACACCCCTCTTCATTCAAAAAACAAAACAAAAGAAAAATAAGGAAAAACCCTAAAAATGGTCCGCCCCCTTCCTTACTTTCATCTTCTCCAAACTCCAAAAACACCCCATCCATGGCTGCCCAAACCAGCTCCCTTCTTCTGCGTCCACCACCCATCACCTTCCCACCGCGAACACCACCACCATGGACGCAGTCCGGACTCCCTCACATCCAAACACCACCACCCGAGCTGCCTTCCCGCTATTGACGCTGCTTCAAGCTCGAGTTTTCTGCTTGCTGCGTCGACCACCTTCCTCCTCCTCGTCAACTAGTTGTTGCTTCATCTTCTCTAGCTCCTCCGTCTGCTGCAACCTCAGTTCTGCCATGGACTACTGCTGTCCGCCATCGTCCACCTCCAAACAAACCCAAACAGCAGCTCGTCCATGGCCGAGCCACATCTGTTCCAGCTCGTCGTCCATGGATGCGTCGCTGCTGATGTTCGTAGCTGCTTCTTCTGCTTTCAGCTTGAGTCCAAACCAAACCCCCATAGATACTGCTTCGTCGACCAGCCAAAACATCGCCATGGACGAACCCCAGACCACGCTTTTTTTGCTTCTGTTTTGTCGACCCCGTTGCTTTCTTCACCAATGGAAAAAGAAAAAAAGAAGAAGAAAAGGGCTGCACAGAACAGCCTTCTCGTTCGTCGTCCGTTCGTGGTCGTCTTCGGCGTGAAGTTATCTTGGTGCGATACTCGTTTCCGGACAGATTGTTTTTCATCCAAGTTCATCGTCATTTGTTCTAAGCTTTAGTCGTCAAAACAGTTCATACATATGTCGTGTTGATCCGGTTAGTAGTTTTTGAATTTTATGTTTGTCCGTATTTTGTTTTGATATTTTTGAATCTAAAATCGGCAAATGTTTGTTTTGTTTATCGTTTGAATTAATTTTTAGTTCATGTTCATGTGTTGTTTGTTAAATTGATTTTTCAGATTCCAAATGAAAGATTAATTAATTATTTTTCATGTTATTTCGTGTTTGTATTGTTGTTTAAGTGAATATTTGTTGGTTTAATGTTTGTTAGATTCAAATTGAAATTTAATTAATTATTTCTTCAATTTGTTTCATGTGTTATGTATTTTCCAGAAAATATTAATGTTGTTTGAATCGTTAGAATCCGTCATGTTTGTTGCTAAAAATAGATTTAATTCATGTTCATCTTTGTTTGAAGTTCATGTTTAAATCCAGTGATTTAATGTGAGTTTATGTTTGTCTTTGATTTGTTAATTTAGTTTGAATCATGTGTTTTGTTGTTCGTATTGTTGTGTTCTTGCTCATACATTCATGGTCTAAATTAACCAGGATTGGTTCCCGATATGGTTAATTCATTCCATTAATTTTGAGTTGTGTTGTTCATCGTGTTCATATAATTGTTGTTGAAGATTGTTGAGAAATTGGTCATCTTGACTATATTTTGGTTGAGTTATGATTAATTGATTGTTTAGAGCAGAGGGGTAATTTGGTAAATTGCATTGCATTCGGGGGTAGATTTGTAATTGCAATAAGGTCGGAGGGGTAGTTTGGTAATTGAACATTATTTTGATTCTTTATGTTAAGCATGGGGGACAAATATAATGGGGTGGGGTTTTTGAGGTATTTGTTTAATATAATGGGGGACAAGACAAAACATAATGGGGATGAATCTTGTACTTTTTTAATATAGGCATGGGGGACAAATTATAATGGGGAGGAATCTTATACTTTTTTAATATAGGCATGGGGGACAAATTGTAATGGGTTGGGAATGTGTTAGTTATTTAATGTAGGCATGAGGGACAAAATTTAAAATAAAGAAGACATTTAATAGTGGGCCAAAGCATGCCATTGGGGGAATAATTTTGGGATTGGGAATGGAAGACTTGTCTTGCTATATATAGAGTCATTCTTGACATTAAAAAGGGGACTAGAAGGAGAACATTTTAGAGGATTTTTTTTGAGAGAAAAAAGAAGAGAGTTTTTAGAACTTGAATATTATTAAGAGAGACTTGGAGAGTTGACATACTTTGATATTTGAGAGAGTTTGTGATAGTAAAAGAGAAAGACAATTTGAACTTTCACTCGAACAATTCTGTTTGTTTTTCTTCGAGTGTTATTCAAAAATCCGAAGATACTGCATCTCGTATCTTTTCTCTTCTCTGCTTTGATTGTGATTGCACTTTGGCACTGCTGATTTTTCAATCCGTTGCTGGGTTATTCTACTGGTTGTTACTGGTTTTGCGGTGTTGCTGAACCTGCTGTTGCCGCGTTATTACTGTTGCTGACTCCTACTTCTTTTGTTCTTGTACTGCTGTTTCCAGGTACACATTTGTACACTCTTGGCTTGAAGCGAAAAATGAAATATTAATCAGGCTCCTGTTCCTGTTGAATTCTTTTGTTTGGATCTGTGTTTGAATATTAATTTTCCTCTCTTTGTATAAAAATGTAGTCGATTAATTAATGAGTAATGAGGCTGCATATGTATGATTTCTTCATCTAATAATGCTAGTTTAAATTATTTGAAGAATAGTTAATCTGCTTTGATATTATTGTGTATCTATCTCATGTTATAGCATTAGTAAATAATAGAATGTAGAATTAAAGCAGTTTTCCTTGTACAAACTCGATCGCAATTTCTCGTTCACATTAGTCAAACTAATAACTAATAAGTTACGTTTTTTTCAGCATGTAAATAATTAAGAGATTTTCTTTTATTTTTAGAGACGAATTTAATAGAAAAATGTAGTCACTATAGGTTTATCCTTTAAAATAAAAATGAGACGAGCCTCGCCAAATAAATCACAAACCGCCGGGGCCCTCAATAAAATACATAACCATTGACTAGACTTTGGATTTGGCCGTTTAATGAACCTTCACGGCCTCTTCCTAAAATAACAATACGTTAGACTCTTTAGGACGCGCCTTAATAAATCTTACCTTCTTAAACTCGGGTGCACATTTATGTGACCCAAATCCAATTCTCAACGGAGTCGAAATGTGTTTCTAATCACGGGTACATTGATTGTGACGTGGTTCGAGATGCGTGTCCATGACGTTGCAAATTCATTTTAAAAAAAATAAGAATGAGATGAGCCTCGCCAAATAAAATACAAATTGCGGGGCCCTCAGTAAATATTTGCTTTAAAAATTGTTTAGACTTCGGGATGGACCGTTTAGTAAAATTCCACGGTCCTACCCAAAATAAATACGCTAGTCGCTTTAGGCGCGCCTTTAATAATTTAATTTTCTTAAACTCGGGTGCACATTGATGTGACCCAAATCCAAATCTCAACGGAGTCAAAGTGTGTCGACGACCACGGGTACATTGATTGTAACGCGGTTCGAGATACATTTTCATAACGTTGCAATTCTTGATAAAAATAACAGTAAATGATAAAAGCGGTTGAAAGATAAAATTTGCACATAAGTTCATATTGTATTTAAAATCAGATAAATAAGCCAAATATAACAGTTGAGCGACCGTGCTAGAACCACGGAACTCGGGAATGCCTAACACCTTCTCCCGGGTTAACAGAATTCCTTATCCGGATTTCTGGTACGCAGACTGTAATATGGAGTCATTCTTTTCCTCGATTCGGGATTAAAATTGGTGACTTGGGACACCCTAAATCTTCCAAGTGGCGACTCTGAAATTAATAAATAAATCCCATTTCGATTGTCCTTTAATTGGAAAAAACTCCCTTGTACCCTCTCGGGTACGTAAAAAGGAGGTGTGACAGCTCTGGCGACTCTGCTGGGGATTTTCGACCCAGAACCACTAGTTCAGGGTTAGAATTCGAGCTTAGATAAATTGTTATATTTGGTTCTATCTGATTTTTACATATTTGAGCCTAATGTGCTAAATGTTGCTTTTACCGCTTCGATATTATTTGAACTGTATATAAACTATGTCGAAACCCTTCTCTTCTTACCTCCGGGGAGAAGCTCGCTGGTTGAGGCTCCCTATTCTGTTAGTGTCAATACCCAAAATAAGAAAGAGGACGGATAAGTTACGAAGCCGGACGGCCTTTTAGTTCCCGGTAAGTTGCCCCTCCTCCACTCGAGTTGTCCGCTCGGGTACACAGTCTAGAACATATACCCAGGTTATGAACTTAGAATAACGTGACTTCATGCCGGATCCCTAGTAGGAACGTTTGTTTGCATCACGTGCATTTGACTTTGGAGGCTCAACACATGGGTTGGGTCTGTCTAGGACAGGTGTACCAAAAAATGAAAATGACCATCCTGATGCATCTTACTTGCTACTACTTGTGCATTTATTTGATTCGGACTTGTGTGTTGACTGACTTGTGAATATCAGGAATAATGTTTTGAAATTGAAAAAAAGATATAGCGGTTAGGGAATTGATTGTTTTTGAAAAAAAAAAACAATACCCAAATACTGTCAAAACTCTGCCGAAATTTTGAGAAAATGAGAAAAGGAATGTCTTATTAGTTTGTTTTATTAAAAGCAAAGGAAAAATAGAAAACAAAAAGAGTCGTTGTTCTGTCTTGTTTTTCAAAAAAAAAAATAGAAAAGGAAAATAGTTTGTCTTGCCATGAAAATGAAAATGAAAAAAAAAAGTCTTTCATTATTTGTCGCAAATATATATATATAAATCCGAAAAGTTTTTTTATTTCCAAAAGATATATATATCTTTATTTGTTGCAAAGAGTATTTGTCTTGCCAAGAAAATTCAAAGTAAAATTCCAAAAAGACATGTCTTGCAAAAATAATATAAATATCTTTATTTTCCATTGTTGATAAAACAAAAAATAATAAAAACTTTTTTTTAAAAAAATAAAAAATAAAAAAAAATCCGAAAATATTTTGATTCTTCTTTCAAAATTGAAAAAAAAATTCAAATTTCAAAAAAATATTTTTTAGAAGCATTTCTTTTATTAAAGGTAAAATTCCAAATATATTTTCCTTTTCTTTAGAAAAAAAAAACAAATGAAAATTCAGGAAAAAATATCCTCCTTTTACTTTTGAAATTCTCAAAGTGCAAATCAAAAGAAAAGGAATTTTTACAAGTCTTTCTTTCAAAAAGAAATCAATCAAAAAATATATATACTTCCTTTCTTCTTTTGAAGCAGTTCTTTCACAAATTCCAATTAAAAAAAATGTTAGTTCATTTACTTATTCACGAGGCCCGAACTACGCGGGTTTGATTCTCACCGGATGTGAGATACATAGGCAACCCTCATCGGGTCCAACCCCACCTTTTGCTAAAATAGCCAAAAACAAATAAATAATAAAAAAAGAAAAAAAACATGTCAAAATTTTAATTCTGTCATAAAGAAGTCGGGTGACGCTGTTTTGTCAAAACATAGCCGAACGTTCCCAAAAGGGACGCCGGAAGGCTGACCTTGCATAAACAACCACTTTTGGGTCATTTTTTATATTTGGTCTAGTTGACCCGCACAGCCTTAAAAATCTTCGTCCCCGAGACGTTGAAAGGCCGTGCTTGCAATATTGAGTTTTCTAATTTGAAAAACGATAAAAAGAGTCATAAATAAGTCAGGTGATGTTGTTTGTCATAAATAGCTGAACGTTCCCGAAAGGGACGCCGGAAGGCTGACTTTGCATAAACAGCCACCTTTGGGTCATTTTTTATATTTGGTCTAGTTGACCCGCACAACCTTGAAAAATCTTCATCCCCGAGACGCTGAAGGGCCGTGTTTGCAACACCAGTTTTTTTTTTGTAATTTGAAAAAAAAAACAAAGAGTCCGCGGTTAGGTGAATACCATTTGAATTTTGTCATGATAAGCCGAGCTAGATTCGGTCGCGTCTTAAACCCTTCTTGCCGAAATAGACTTAGAGTATCTTTCAGTTGTCGATAGGTTATTTTCGTAAAAGAACGGACATGTTTGCAAAGTGTCATAAAATAATCCTCTCCAGCCTCAAAATTCATGTGAAATTTGGAAGGGGCCACATTTGCAAAAATAGTCGTTTGGCTGCATTTGGCAAACGGGGAAAGGAACTGGCCGTTTGTTTTGAGTTTGTAATTTTTTGATTAGAGTATGCGAGTTATTTGATTTTCGAGGCCGTTTGTTGTCTTTTGTAAAAAGTCTGTTAGTATGGTTAGTTTTTAAACTTTTGCAATCAAGTTTGTTTTAATTTGAAAGTTGGAAATTCCAAAAAAAAAATGTGTTTATTATTGTTTATATTTTATTGGTCCGAACTACGCTCGGTCTGATTCATGCGGGGTCATGATACGTAGGCAATCTCCATAAGATTCGACCACCACTAAAATAAAATAAAAAATAAAAAAATATAATAATAAATAAATAAAAGAGAGTGTGGAAGATTTTCAGGGGGCACAATTGTCTAACTGCTTAGGTACATTGTATCTCTGATATATGATTGTCTGTCCAATGCCCTAACACTAACGTGATGGCTTCCCTTTGATGTGTCCATATATAGAAAGTGGTTGGTTGTGGTAACTCCTCCCTGCAAAGCAAAATCAAAGGACAATGGCTCAGAACCGCAGAACCGAGTGGGTCGGTACTGATGACCGACAACAATTGGTCGAACGGAACAACGGGTTGGTAGAAGAAGTGAAAATGCTGAGACAGCATGTGGCAGACATATATCAGGCATGGATAACGGGAAAAGCACCACCCCCTCCACCGCCAAGTCTTTTGAACTCGGTCATTTCCCAAGCACCCAACACCATAATGGAAGATCCCCCATACTCTCCATCCCAACCCACTTATGGCAGCTTTCCCAGCTATCCGAGTAGCTCCATCACTCCTCAATGCTTCTCCGCTCCCCAACACCACTTCTTTCCCCGTGACCTCAAAAGCCATACCTCACTTCCCAGGGACCCGACTCCACGAAATGCTTACCCACCCATACAAGCCCATCAAAAGCCATCTGGATCAGGTTTCCGACTCTGTCAACATGCAAGAATGAAGAGGTTGCTGAAACGAGGAAAGGCTCTCACCCCCATCGGGGTATCTTATGCCAGTCTGTTTGAAAGGCTAAGGCATGCTGGCTCGATTGAGCCACTCCCCGCATGTACTCTAAATCCACTTGCAAGGAGCTTTGATCCGGCAGCGCGATGCGCCTACCACTCCAATGTCATAGGGCACAACATTGAGAGCTGTCATAGTTGGAGAAGGGAAGTAGAGAAAATGATCCGAGAAGGGCGGGTTGTGATTAATAACAGTGACATGGAGCACTCGAACCCCCTCGAGAACTTGCCGACGGAGGTTGATGAGATTGAAGCTGGTAATGGTCTCGGCAGTATTGATGCAAAGCTCAGTGGCTAAAATGCCAATTTTGATAAAGTGGGAGGACGTTTCGTTCCTTGGTCAGCAAGAGAGAAGCTTGTGGTGGCTCATTTTGTTGTCATTTCTGTTGTTCGGATTATTAGGGTTATAAGTCGGATGTTGTCTTGTCCAGTTTGTTTTAGGATTTTGTTCTGGATTGTTTTGTTTGTTTTGTTATTTAAACCATTTCACCGGTAGTCTAATACAAAATCCGGTCTTTTATTATTTCCAGTCATCTTTTTGTTTAGTCCTTTTATCATTTTTGTTCAATGCCGATTCTAGGGACATGACATGCGCACCCAGTTTGGGCCTAGTCTTAAAAGTTAATCATAAAACCCTGGGAAGGTGATCAAAGCATTTAAAGGAAATAAGAACGGTTTGAGATTATTTGGAGCCCGAGTCATGTGGAACTGGGGCAAGTTAAACACAAAGAAAACCGTTAAAGAAAGATTCGCCTAAATTGGCATGAGGGTCGTTCATAATAATGAGAATGAGAGTGTCGCCCAACGGTGCTTTAGAAGTGACAAATGAACAAACAGATGTTGAATATAATTGTCAAGTCCAGCACCATCGGAAGAGACTATAAATCTATTGTTCAATTGTGTTGTTTGCACTTGGCATGTTTTGAAGACTGGAATGACGAAGGCATTTTATTCTGCTACCTAAACACTTTATCCTTCGTTACCCCTTTTGAGCCTTATTTATTTTCTTTCATACCCCTCGTTCGGAATCAATAGCAATGACTAGGAAATACGAGCGAAAGAAAGAAAACAACAACGAAAAAAGAAAAGAAAAAAAAGAAAAGAAAAGAAAATTGATAACAAAGAAAAAAAAAGAGAAAATCAAATGAAAAAGAGGAATTGGGAACTACGTTTGACCTGATTCCTCAAAGAGGATACGTAGGCGCTTCACGGCTCGGTCATAGTTTTGAAAAATAAAAATAAAAAAAATCAATTAAAATATCCCCAAGCAAGAAACTGGGGCAAAGGTTGCGTATGTTGTAAATAAATCTAATTCTGAAGGTTGTAACTAATAACCCAAAATTAATGCATTTTTTGAGCCTTTAATACCCTTTTTTTCTAGCCCTATCCAAAACCCACATTACGGTCCAAAGAAAGACCTTCTGATCAGTCTTCAAAAGATGCCAAGTCAGACAAATGAAGAGTCTTACCGGCGAACATAACATTCTGTTCCACAGCAGAAAGGACTCTAATCTCCAACAGAAAGAGTCATACCAGAAACACTCCAAAATCCCCAGCTGGAGAGAGATATAAAACGAGAGAGTCTTATTGGTGAAAACCTTCACAGGCACCATAAGGCGATGAAAGCTGAGAGAAAACCAAAATGAGAGAGACTTGATAGTGAAAACCCTTCGGGCACTACAAGTCGAATAAGATTGAGAATCAGAGGGGGAATCGCCAATGGAAGATCTTAAAAGATGATTGACGGCAGAGGATAGGCCACATACGCATGTCATGGCCATTAGAGTCGGTATCTGCGTTTGATAGGTTTTTATTTATAGTTTCTTTTGTAAAAGAGTCATCGTTTCCTTTGTCTTTTATTTTGTTTCTGTTATCTTTCTCCTTTCATAAAAAATTTCCCCAATAGAGTCTGTCCGGTCAGAACAAGTATGAAATGACTTCAAAATATGCCATCAGCTTTCCAAGATGAGATCTGACTAGTATATCCGAATGGTATAGTCAGCAAGGAACAAGCGCGAGGTCAGTGTCAAAAAAGATATCCCCAGCAAAGGGAATTGACAAAAGGATTGACGAGCATCAAGAGGGATATCCTTGCCAAAACCAAGGTTATAAACCTCAAAGACAAGGCCCGTGAACAAAGCAAGGAGAGCAGTGAGCATGATTTGGCGAAATCCATACTAGACTAAAAGGTCGGGGAAATGCCAGTTTCCAAGCTATGCCACAAAAGAAGAGGGATATCCCCAGCAGGAAGGGATTATCCCCAGCAAACAATATCATCCCCAACAAGTTGTGGAGCGCAGAGCAAGGAAGGAGAAAGGGAAAAGCCGTCTCAGTAGGAGTATCACAACAAACCACCGCGTTTTAAACTAACAAATTTTGTTTGATTTGAAACAGGTAAAGGAAACGGCATTGATGCCAGAAATTCATGCATAGGGATATTATCAAACTGGGGCAGAAAATTTTCCTTCCATTTAGAAAATTTTCTGGAAGTCAGGTACCCATTCAGGGAAGAATAAAAGATAACGCCGGTCTTGAGGGAAGTGGTCTTAGAACCAGTGTTGCCCCCAATATAATAAGTTTCAATGGAGGAAGTTGTTCCCCAGCAAAGGGATGGAACTTGAGCTTAGAAAAAGCAAGAGGCCAACATCATTCCCAACAACCTTTCGAAGAGTGAAGCACTAGTTCTGAAGGAATCAAAATCCCCCGGCAGTGTTATCCTCAACAGCGTTATCCCCAGCTGATAACATTTTACCCCCCAACAGGTAAGTGAATAATTCTCCAACAGTGTTACCCCTAGCAGGTTTGAGGAGTCCGACCCAAGTTTGGTGAAAATCGGTATCCTCAGCGGTTATTCTTCAAAGGAACAAACTAATAATAATAATAATAATAATAAAAGAATAAAAATAAAAAATAAAAAAAAATGGGGAAGGTAGAAAGGGAAATCCATCCCAATCCCCAGCAAGTATTCGGGGTAAGACATTTTCAAGTCTTAAGGATATTTTTGGTTCATCTGCCCTCGAATAGGATATTTTGGGTTCATCCGCCCTTGAATAGGATATTTTGGGTTCATCCGCCCTCGAATAGGATATTTTGGGTTCATCCGCCCTCGAATAGGATATTTTGGGTTCATCCGCCCTCGAATAGGATATTTTGGGTTCATCCGCCCTCGAATAGGATATTTTGGGTTCATCCGCCCTCTAATAGGATAATTTGGGTTCATCCGCCCTCGAATAGGATATTTTGGGTTCATCTGCCCTCGAATAGGATATTTTGGGTTCATCCGCCCTCGAATAGGATTTTATTTTCTAAATTGTTGTTGAAACCAGGCGCCCACCTGAATAACGAGAGGAATACTTTCCAGTCTTAGTTTAGATAGGCGCCCACCTGAATAACGAGAGGAATACTTTCCAGTCTTAGTTTAGACAGGCGCCCACCTGAATAACGAGAGGAATACTTTTTGTCTGTTCATTTCACATTTTAGGCGCCCACCTGTATAACAAGGGAATTCATTTTGTGTCTTTACCATTAGACGCCCACCTGTATAACAAGGGAATACATTTCACGTCTTTTCCAATAGGAGACGCACTTCCTAAGTCTAGTTTTACCAATAGGAGACGCACTTCCTAAGTTTAGTTTTATCCATAGGAGACGCATTTCCTCCTAAGTTTAGTTTCACCCATAGGAGATGCATTTCCTCCCAAGTTTATTTTACCCATAGGAGACGCATTTCCTCCTAAGTTTAGTTTTATCCATAGGAGACGCATTTCCTCCTAAGTTTAGTTTTATCCATAGGAGACGCATTTCCTCCTAAGTTAGTTTTTACCCATAGGAGATGCATTTCCTCCTAAGTTAATTTTAGAGTTCTACCCATAGGAGATGCATTTCCTCCTAAGTTTGTTTTAGTTTTACCCATAGGAGAGGCATTTCATCCTAAGTTGTTGTTAAAATCAGGAGCCCGCCTACGTTTAGTTTTACCCATAGGAGACGCATTTCCTCCTAAGTTTATTTTACCCATAGGAGATGCATTTCCTCCTACGTTTAGTTTTACCCATAGGAGACGCATTTCCTCCTAAGTTTATTTTATCCATAGGAGACGCATTTCCTCCTAAGTTTAGTTTTATCCATAGGAGACGCATTTCCTCCTAAGTTTAGTTTTATCCATAGGAGACGCATTTCCTCCTAAGTTAGTTTTTACCCATAGGAGATGCATTTCCTCCTAAGTTAATTTTAGAGTTCTACCCATAGGAGACGCATTTCCTCCTAAGTTTAGTTTTACCCATAGGAGACGCATTTCCTCCTAAGTTTATTGTACCCATAGGAGAGGCATTTCCTCCTAAGTCTACCTTTACCCATAGGAGACGCATTTACTCCTAAGTTTAGTTTTACCCATAGGAGAGGCATTTCCTCCTAAGTCTACTCTTACCCATAGGAGACGCATTTCCTCCCAAGTTTAGTTTTACCCATATGAGAGGCATTTCCTCCTAAGTTGTTAAAATCAGGAGCCCGCCTGAAGAGAGGAGTGGCGTTTATTTTTAAAGTTGTTTAAATCTCGCCAACCTAAAGAAAGGAATGGCATTTTATTTTCAAAGTTGTTGAAATCATGAGCCCGCCTGAAGAGAGGAATGGCATTTATTTTTAAAGTTGTTGTTGAAAATCAGGAGCCCGCCTGAAGAGAGGAGTGGCGTTTATTTTAAAAGTTATTGTTGAAATCAGGAGCCCGCCTGAAGAGAGGAGTGGCGTTTATTTTAAAAGTTGTTGTTGAAGTTGGGAGCCCGCCCATAATAACAGAGGAATACATTCAGTCTTTACTTTTCAAGTGTTGAAGTTGGGAGCCCGCCCAGATAACAGAGGCATACATTCAGTCTTTTCATTTTCAAGTGTTGAAGTTGGGAGCCCGCCCATAATAACAGAGGAATACATTCAGTCTTTATATTTCAAGCGTTGGAGTTGGGAGCCCGCCCAGATAACAGAGGCATACATTTCAGTCTTTAATTTTCAAGTATTGAAGTTGGGAGCCCGCCCAGATAACAGAGGCATACATTCCAGTCTTTACTTTTCAAGTGTTGAAGTTGGGAGCCCGCCCAGATAACAGAGGCATACATTCTAGTCTTTATTTTCAAGCGTTGAAGTTGGGAGCCCGCCCATAATAACAGAGGAATACATTCAGTCTTTACTTTCAAGCGTTGAAGTTGGGAGCCCGCCCAGATAACAGAGGCATACATTTCAATCTTTAATTTTCAAGTGTTGAAATTGGGAGCCCGCCCATATAACAGAGGCATACATTTCAATATCAAGTCAGAAGACAATAAAACAGAGGGTTACAACAAGAATCTCCAGCAGGAAACAATAAAATCCCCAGCACCGGGAAACAAAAGGTTGCAACAAGAGGCCCCAGCACAAATTCAGGCGCATGAGTCAAAAGAAAGAAAAGAGGCATCTTGAAAGAAGCAGCTGGTGAACATTAAATCATGCCCAGCATAACAAGTCTGATGAAGAGAGCCGTACCCACCAGAGGAACCGCCAAAAAGTTTGATGAAGAAAGCCATATCCCTAGCGGACCGAGCAAAATGATGAAAACTGGTATTCAGAAAAGCAAAGGGCCAGTATCATTCCAAAAATTCAAGGAAGAAAAGCACCGGAGGAAACACAAGCCGACAAGAAAGCAAGGCAACAAGAACAAGTTACAGTGTATCCTAGCTTCTTGTTTTCTTTTAAACACGGTGTAATAAGAAGATCGGTAAGCAGTGATAACAGCATGCAACAGCAGTAACATTGCAGTCCCACGGTAGTCCTAGCTACCAAAACTTCCCGAACTACATTAACCTAATTCCCCTTTAGCCAGGGATATGTAGGAAACCTTTGAAGCAAAGGTTCGGTTAAATCGTTTTCAAAAAAAATGCTTCACACGGAGTACTCGGACAGGCAAAAATCGCTCGCTTTATCTTTGCACGAAAACCCTTCGTGTCTCCGGGCAAAGAGGGGCAGCTGTAAGCACGTGATTTTTGCCCTATATGAGAAATACTCCCAAAAAATGCAAAATAAAATGATTTTCCTTGGTGTGCAATTTTGAGTACTTTTGTGATATTTTTGGATAATTATTTGTATTTGTCTGTGTTTGCTTATTTGTTAAATTAATAAAAAATACAAAAATATGTCACATTTTGCATGTAGGATTTAATTCTACAATTGTTAGTAATTAAATTAGTTTTACAAAAATTAAAAATTACAAAAATAGGCATCTTTTGCATTTTTAGCATTTAATGCCCAAATGAATAATTTTATGCTTAATTATTACTTAATTGCGCGTTAATTGTTATTGGGAGTTAATTTGCGATTTTATAACTTAATTTAGTTCTTAATAATAATTTAAGTATTTTTATAATTTAGTTTTAGAAAATGAAAGAAGAAAAGAGAACAAAAATACAAAGAAAAATCGGATTGGGCCACTTCTTCAATTGTAAGCCAAAGGCCCAAAAAAATGTTCAATCTTCTCCATGACCCAGTCCACTTCAGACCGGTTCGACCCGGTCCGCCCCATTAACCCATTAACCCAACACCCCTCTTCATTCAAAAAACAAAACAAGGAAAAACCCTAAAAAATGGTCCGCCCCCTTCCTTACTTTCATCTTCTCCAAACTCCAAAAACACCCCATCCATGGCTGCCCAAACCAGCTCCCTTCTTCTGCGTCCACCACCCATCACCTTCCCGCCGCGAACACCACCACCATGGACGCAGTCCGGACTCCCTCACATCCAAACACCACCACCCGAGCTGCCTTCCCGCTATTGACGCTGCTTCAAGCTCGAGTTTTCTGCTTGCTGCGTCGACCACCTTCCTCCTCCTCGTCAACCAGCTGTTGCTTCATCTTCTCCAGCTCCTCCGTCTGCTGCAACCTCAGTTCCGCCATGGACTACTGCTGTCCGCCATCGTCCACCTCCAAACAAACCCAAACAGCAGCTCGTCCATGGCCGAGCCACATCTGTTCCAGCTCGTCGTCCATGGATGTGTCGCTGCTGATGTTCGTAGCTGCTTCTTCTGCTTTCAGCTTGAGTCCAAACCAAACCCCCATAGATACTGCTTCGTCGACCAGCCAAAACATCGCCATGGACGAACCCCAGACCACGCTTTTTTTGCTTCTGTTTTTTCGACCCCGTTGCTTTCTTCACCAATGGAAAAAGAAAAGAAAAAAAGAAGAAGAAAAGGGCTGCACAGAACAGCCTTCTCGTTCGTCATCCGTTCGTGGTCGTCTTCGGCGTGAAGTTATCTTGGTGCGATACTCGTTTCCGGACAGATTGTTTTTCATCCAAGTTCATCGTCATTTGTTCTAAGCTTTAGTCGTCAAAACAGTTCATACATATGTCGTGTTGATCCGGTTAGTAGTTTTTGAATTTTATGTTTGTCCGTATTTTGTTTTGATATTTTTGAATCTAAAATCGGCAAATGTTTGTTTTGTTTATCGTTTGAATTAATTTTTAGTTCATGTTCATGTGTTGTTTGTTAAATTGATTTTTCAGATTCCAAATGAAAGATTAATTAATTATTTTTCATGTTATTTCGTGTTTGTATTGTTGTTTAAGTGAATATTTGTTGGTTTAATGTTTGTTAGATTCAAATTGAAATTTAATTAATTATTTCTTCAATTTGTTTCATGTGTTATGTATTTTCCAGAAAATATTAATGTTGTTTGAATCGTTAGAATCCGTCATGTTTGTTGCTAAAAATAGATTTAATTCATGTTCATCTTTGTTTGAAGTTCATGTTTAAATCCAGTGATTTAATGTGAGTTTATGTTTGTCTTTGATTTGTTAATTTAGTTTGAATCATGTGTTTTGTTGTTCGTATTGTTGTGTTCTTGCTCATACATTCATGGTCTAAATTAACCAGGATTGGTTCCCGATATGGTTAATTCATTCCATTAATTTTGAGTTGTGTTGTTCATCGTGTTCATATAATTGTTGTTGAAGATTGTTGAGAAATTGGTCATCTTGACTATATTTTGGTTGAGTTATGATTAATTGATTGTTTAGAGCAGAGGGGTAATTTGGTAAATTGCATTGCATTCGGGGGTAGATTTGTAATTGCAATAAGGTCGGAGGGGTAGTTTGGTAATTGAACATTATTTTGATTCTTTATGTTAAGCATGGGGGACAAATATAATGGGGTGGGGTTTTTGAGGTATTTGTTTAATATAATGGGGGACAAGACAAAACATAATGGGGAGGAATCTTGTACTTTTTTAATATAAGCATGGGGACAAATTATAATGGGGAGGAATCTTATACTTTTTTAATATAGGCATGGGGGACAAATTGTAATGGGTTGGGAATGTGTTAGTTATTTAATGTAGTCATGGGGGACAAAATTTAAAATAAAGAAGACATTTAATAGTGGGCCAAAGCATGCCATTGGGGGAATAATTTTGGGATTGGGAATGGAAGACTTGTCTTGCTATATATAGAGTCATTCTTGACATTAAAAAGGGGACTAGAAGGAGAACATTTTAGAGGATTTTTTTTGAGAGAAAAAAGAAGAGAGTTTTTAGAACTTGAATATTATTAAGAGAGACTTGGAGAGTTGACATACTTTGATATTTGAGAGAGTTTGTGATAGTAAAAGAGAAAGACAATTTGAACTTTCACTCGAACAATTCTGTTTGTTTTTCTTCGAGTGTTATTCAAAAATCCGAAGCTACTGCATCTCGTATCTTTTCTCTTCTCTGCTTTGATTGTGATTGCACTTTGGCACTGCTGATTTTTCAATCCGTTGCTGGGTTATTCTACTGGTTGTTACTGGTTTTGCGGTGTTGCTGAACCTGCTGTTGCCGCGTTATTACTGTTGCTGACTCCTACTTCTTTTGTTCTTGTACTGCTGTTTCCAGGTACACATTTGTACACTCTTGGCTTGAAGCGAAAAATGAAATATTAATCAGGCTCCTGTTCCTGTTGAATTCTTTTGTTTGGATCTGTGTTTGAATATTAATTTTCCTCTCTTTGTATAAAAATGTAGTCGATTAATTAATGAGTAATGAGGCTGCATATGTATGATTTCTTCATCTAATAATGCTAGTTTAAATTATTTGAAGAATAGTTAATCTGCTTTGATATTATTGTGTATCTATCTCATGTTATAGCATTAGTAAATAATAGAATGTAGAATTAAAGCAGTTTTCCTTGTACAAACTCGATCGCAATTTCTCGTTCACATTAGTCAAACTAATAACTAATAAGTTACGTTTTTTTCAGCATGTAAATAATTAAGAGATTTTCTTTTATTTTTAGAGACGAATTTAATAGAAAAATGTAGTCACTATAGGTTTATCCTTTAAAATAAAAATGAGACGAGCCTCGCCAAATAAATCACAAACCGCCGGGGCCCTCAATAAAATACATAACCATTGACTAGACTTTGGATTTGGCCGTTTAATGAACCTTCACGGCCTCTTCCTAAAATAACAATACGTTAGACTCTTTAGGACGCGCCTTAATAAATCTTACCTTCTTAAACTCGGGTGCACATTTATGTGACCCAAATCCAATTCTCAACGGAGTCGAAATGTGTTTCTAATCACGGGTACATTGATTGTGACGTGGTTCGAGATGCGTGTCCATGACGTTGCAAATTCATTTTAAAAAAAATAAGAATGAGATGAGCCTCGCCAAATAAAATACAAATTGCGGGGCCCTCAGTAAATATTTGCTTTAAAAATTGTTTAGACTTCGGGATGGACCGTTTAGTAAAATTCCACGGTCCTACCCAAAATAAATACGCTAGTCGCTTTAGGCGCGCCTTTAATAATTTAATTTCCTTAAACTCGGGTGCACATTGATGTGACCCAAATCCAAATCTCAACGGAGTCAAAGTGTGTCGACGACCACGGGTACATTGATTGTAACGTGGTTCGAGATACATTTTATAACGTTGCAATTCTTGATAAAAATAACAGTAAATGATAAAAGCGGTTGAAAGATAAAATTTGCACATAAGTTCATATTGTATTTAAAATCAGATAAATAAGCCAAATATAACAGTTGAGCGACCGTGCTAGAACCACGGAACTCGGGAATGCCTAACACCTTCTCCCGGGTTAACAGAATTCCTTATCCGGATTTCTGGTACGCAGACTGTAATATGGAGTCATTCTTTTCCTCGATTCGGGATTAAAATTGGTGACTTGGGACACCCTAAATCTTCCAAGTGGCAACTCTGAAATTAATAAATAAAACCCGTTTCGATTGTCCTTTAATTGAAAAAAACTCCCTTGTACCCTCTCGGGTACGTAAAAAGGAGGTGTGACAATTGTTAGTAGAGAAACTTTTAAAAAATTCTAGTTTGATTGGGCAGTGGTCCGAATGGCTTCTAGTTATATGCTTGACATTAGCATCTTGGAATAGTTCTAACCATTCTGTGTTCGCAATGCATCTATCAAGCCGTTCCATAATTATGTTTTTACAATTTTTACTCTTGTTAGTCCAAGTAAACCTCGACCCTTTCAACCCTAAATCTACAAGGCCACATCGGTTCATACAATCTAAGAACTTGGATACTCTATTATAATTAATAGGTAAGCCTCCAAGTTTTTCTGATGCACAAGTGACTTCATTAAAGTCTCCCGCGACTAGCCATGGACCTTTATAATTATTAGCTACTATTTTTAAGTTATGCCAAAGAATTGATCTTTCTTCCAAGAGATTACTAGCATATATAATAGAACATAACTAATTTTTTGTTGGATTTCGTACCTTTACCATGGCGTGTATCTCTTGATCCGTTCCTCCAATTTGGTCTACCATTGTATCTCCATTGTTCCACATGAGCACAATGCCCCCCCTAGTTTCCATTAGCAGGCATTTGGATGAGACTAGAGTACCCGAAATCTTGGACCAAGACATGGTGATCCTCCATTTTTGTTTCCAACAGTGCCACTATACTAGGACGATGATAATCTAGCATAGCTCTAAAAGCTCGTCTAAATTCTGCGCTATTTGCGCCTCGACAGTTTCAAATGATCATATTCATACTGATGTTTCTGCTTGATACTCCCCTATCATGGCTACTGGTGGGGCTGTGGCTGCTCCTCATGCCCTCCCGTTGCGTCCAATAATGAGTAAGCATTGTTGGTACTAACACCACTGCATGTTGATAAAGGCTTGGGGGGTTCACTTTCCTGATGGAGATGGGGCATTTCCTCAAATCCACTGGGCAACTTAAGATGAACCTTTTTTCTCTTCTTGCTTGGAAGGCCATTGTTTTTGGGTATCTTAACACTCCGTGCTCCACTATTCTTTTTGTTGGGATTTCTTCCTCTTCTTCCTCCTCTTCCATCACAGTTTGGCTCGGGTTTTGTGGAGTTGGAGTTGCCATCTGTGCTTGGCTCGAAACTTGAAGGGTTGAGGGTGGTATTATTCTGGGCAGTGGTGTTAGAGGAGTGTTGCTGCTGGGTTGGGAGTTTGGTTGGGCTTGGACAGTTTGGATGGTAGGAGCTAGGGTTTGGGGGTTTGCATGGGACGGGCACATGGGTAGGTTGGGGCTAGGCATGTTGAACGTAGGCTGTTGGAGCCATGCATGGGAGCTCCATGGAGAGGGATGAGGACCTAGGTTCATTTGCATGGGGTGGGGCTGTTGGGGACTCATACATGGGCGGATCATAGCGTTGTTCAAGCCTAGTTGTGTCACTTCCGTCACAATCTGAGCTAGGTATGATAGATCCCCTATTTGGACTATTAGATCCCTCCCTTCTAGTTGAAGGCTTATGTTCAGAGCATGTCCCATGAGACCCCATTCCAACCAAGATTGGGGGGCATGGTCCGGTTGTATGGGTCTTGTAGTGAAGATCATAGGTATTTGGGATTGGTTTGGGAGTTGTGGCCTCGTCCAAACGTTCCTTCTTGGCCTTGGGTACCTCCTGTTGTGGTTGTATGGTAGCCTTGGCATCTTGTGTTTTGTTTTTACTTAGGGTTGAGTCTTTTGGAGTGTTGGAATCTCTACTAGTGGGTAAGTAGTTATTTGTATCCGTTGCTAATGTAGAGGGGCCAATATGTGCTGCAAAAATTTTGTCCATCCTAGGAGTCAAAATGTCTTGTTCATTAATGGTGTTATGACTTGAGTTTGACAAGGAATGAGGTTGATTTGTACTTAGTATTTATTGTATGGGTCTTGAAGCACGTATAGGCAGATTGGAGGGGATGATTTGTGAGCTACTAAAGTTTTGCATTAATGAGGGTGATTGGCTTTTTGTAGGTATTATAGAGTCTATGTCCATAGATTGCTCCTTGTTGTTGTCCTTCGATGGTACTATTGCTGATGCTAAGGGGCTATCATCATAAGCTTTTATTTTGTGAGAGTTATTGCCCAAGGGTGTATATGAGTTATGGGGGGAGTTAATGGTTTCTAGGTTGGTTATGGCAAGGTCCTTAGGGTAAAGGCAAGAGAAGGGGTTGTCATTGTGATGTTGATGTCTTGAGTTTTTAGGTACAATATTATCCAATTGTTGGCTTTGGACTATAGTGTAACGGTGTGGGATGGCTGGGGTCTCACCTAAGGTTTTAGTATTGTCCAGTGGGTTTTTCCTTCCCTCAAAGTTAGGAGATAGCCTTTGGTCATTTCCATTTCCAGACCTTTGCCATCTTTGAGTACTCTGGCTAGGTTTTTTGGTAGTCAATCCCCTAGGATGCACTAGGTCGTCTCTAGGGCTTAGGTTATAAAAGTTGTTTTGATGTTTTTTATTTCTCTTTTGGTGGGAGACAATAGTCCATTGGTCAATCTTATGGGTGAGTGTCTCCACCGTGTGAGGCTTATGCAGTGTATTGGATGAGCTTGATTCCTGGAGTTCTACTGGTTTGGGCGCTTGGTGAGGGCAGCTACTCAGGTTATGTCCAAGCCTGCCGCAATTTGTGAATAGGAGATTAAACCCCTCGTAGGAAATTTGTTGTATGTGTTTGCCAATCACAATATAGGTTTTTAGAGGTTTTTCTATGGGTACCATTACGCAAAGTCGAGCATACTTACCTCTTAGAGCAGATTTGGTGCATGCATCAATACGTATTAGTTGTCCTAGCTTCTCTCCAATTTTTTAAAGAATATCGTAGTCGTAGAATTCATTGGATAATTCCGGGAGTCTTGCCCATATGGCTGAGTAAGTTAATGCAGCTTTGGAAGCTACGAATCTAGGCTCCCATTTTCTTACTGTGAGAGATTGGTTCCCTATGAACCATGGTCCTTCATGAAGTGTCTTGTTATAATTTTCCTCTTTAGCAAATTTTATTAAGTAGTAGTCACATCCTAGGTCCACTAGGGATAGGGTTTCAGTTGGTTTCCATATTGCGCGAAGCTTTTTTTGGAGAAATTGGTAACCAACTCTCTTGCCGAGCATTTTGATAATAAGAGCGTTGGTCCAGTTCTTGTATATACGTTCCTTATCCGATGAGGTAATGAGGATGAAAAACTCCGGGTTAGGGTAGTTATTAGTTTCATTTTCTTGTTCATAGGAGATCATGTTTTGTTGGACTGTAACTTGGCTTCCTTCTGGCTCATTATTTGCAGTATTACCCACTACCAAGGTGTCCAGGAAGGTCATCCTCTTTGTAGGGTTGGTTGTGTCATTTGTTCTAGCTTCAGGTTTATCCGTGTGTTTTCCTTTACATATTTCCATGTCCGTTGGAGGGGTTGTATTGATGAGAAGGTCCGGCGTTGCCTTAGTGGCTACTTGCTCGTTTAATACAGATTGACTGGGCATCTCTTCAATTTGGTCATTGAGGGGCATGTCTTTTGGGTTCAAGGTCTTGTGTTCGTTAATATTCATCTGGTGAAAGATGAGGAAAGAAAGTGAGGAAGGGGGGAGTTGGGGAATATTAAAGAAGGAAGCTTTTAGAGAGAAGGTGGAGCCTTTCTCTCTAACCCATTGCTTTATGTTCTTAGAACAATAGACTTCCTATCATTCCATGATTGATTTTGAGTCATTTATCATACTGGGGACCATAAAATTGATAAATGGCCCTAGCCTCTCTTATTAATGTCCCAGGAGAGTGAGGAAATATATATATATATATATATACTGGATTAACTTATGCACTTCAATTACTTTTACCAACTAGTATTTCTAACAAATGCGTACCAAGTAACTCTACCGAAACTTAAACATCAGTAAAGAAATTATCTAATTGTTTCTTTTACTTCCAACACAACCCAAAATCTTGATCTCTTATGTTTTTCATTTCAACTTTGTTGATCGTTAAGCCACATTTTGATTTTTGGAAATTCCAAAAGGAATATTTGGAAAGAGAAATATTCACAGAAACTGAAGGCATAAGAAGGGGTAACAAAAAAAACACCTCAGTTTATTTAGCTGCTATGAATTCTAAAATTTTCTCATTTAATTTTTAAATCCCTTCAGTTAATAATGAAATAAGAGAAAGAAAAAAAAATCCATGTAGCTCATAGATTTTATTATTCTTTACCTAGGAATTGTAATTGAGTTCTGTCATTTCTTTTCCAATCTTTCAATTCTCATTTGATTGAGACTCCAAATCAACAACGCTTATTAAAATCAACGTCAGATTATATCATCCAGAAGCAAAAGGAGCACATGCTGACAGAATTATATAAACGTATAATATACTAAGGTATATGATGATGGAGGAAACCTTGAAAGCAGCATCCTTGATTATCTACTGACTTTTGCTTTTCTTTGGAAAATTATTGACTTAAGTAACACCTCATACTTTCAGAATCTCACATCCGCAAAACACAAAAGAGGTGCTGGATATATAAGTTAACAAGCGTTAAACCCTAGTGACGCGTTTTAAACTCGTGAAGGCCTACGACTCAAAGCGGACAATATCACTAGTGGGTTGGACGGTTACTCTTAAAATCACATTGTCTCATCAGACTATAAAAGTTAAGATTAAAGAACAAACAATTAAGAAATAAAAAAGTAAACACTGAATTAAATTATTAAATGGATAAGTGGGGCCATAATTGACAGATTGACATAAAGGATCTTTTCAAGCAGCTGTGAGAAATAGACATCCATACAAACTGATTACTATATTAATGGTACAGTTAACTTTTATAATAGCCGCCTATGTTTACTACATTGATTGCTAAAGGGACCTCATATGCTCAATCCTATAAAGTCAATTGAATGTTTGGTAGCTTAAGTACAGTTTGTAGTGAGTGAACATGGGATCTAGAATGGGTTTACCTTATTGTCTTCATCTTCTCTTCCTTTCATGGTTTCTGTCTGCTCATGTGTTCTGTTTCTTAGCTGTAGCGCAAAGATCCACTTACATTGTCCACTTGGACAAATCCTTAATGCCTAGTATCTTTGCTGATCACCATCATTGGCATTCTTCCACCATTGATTCCATTAAAGCTGCTGTTCCTTCATCAGTGGACAGATTCCACTCAGCTCCAAAACTTGTTTACTCTTATGACAATGTATTTCATGGCTTCAGTGCTGTTTTGTCCAAAGATGAACTTGAAGCTTTGAAGAAGTTACCAGGTTTCGTTTCAGCTTACAAAGATACAACTGTGGAACCTCACACTACCTATACATCTGATTTCCTCAAGCTCAATCCTTCATCTGGGCTATGGCCTGCTTCTGGTTTAGGCCAAGATGTGATCATTGGTGTTCTTGACACTGGCATCTGGCCTGAATCTGCGAGCTTTCGAGATGATGGTATGCCACAAGTCCCCAAAAGATGGAAAGGAATTTGCAAGCCCGGCACTCAGTTTAACACTTCATTGTGCAACAGAAAACTTATTGGGGCTAATTACTTCAATAAGGGGATTTTGGCTAATGATCCCACTGTAAACATTTCCATGAATTCTGCCAGGGATGATTATGGTCACGGCACACATTGCGCCTCCATTGCTGCTGGGAACTTTGCTGAAGGTGTTTCTCATTTTGGATATGCAGCAGGAACAGCAAAAGGAGTTGCGCCACGAGCTAGGCTAGCTGTATACAAGTTTAGCTTTAACGAAGGAACCTTTACTT
Source organism: Nicotiana sylvestris (assembly GCF_000393655.2). Classification (NCBI taxonomy): domain Eukaryota; kingdom Viridiplantae; phylum Streptophyta; class Magnoliopsida; order Solanales; family Solanaceae; genus Nicotiana; species Nicotiana sylvestris. The sequence goes on from NC_091065.1 coordinate 114,273,478, forward strand.
CAGATTTAATTGCTGCTATGGACCAAGCTGTTGCAGACGGTGTTGACATGATATCCATTTCTTTTGGGTACCGTTTCATTCCCTTGTATGAAGATGCTATATCTATTGCTTCTTTTGGAGCTATGATGAAGGGAGTGCTAGTTTCTGCTTCAGCTGGAAATCGAGGTCCAAGCATGGGAAGTTTAGGCAACGGATCTCCATGGATCTTGTGTGTGGCATCAGGATACACCGACCGAACATTTGCAGGAACTTTGACTTTGGGCAATGGCTTACAAATTAGGGGGTGGAGCTTGTTTCCTGCAAGAGCCTTTGTCAGGGATTCACTGGTGATTTACAACAAGACTCTAGCCGCTTGCAATTCAGACGAGTTGTTATCACAAGTACCTGATCCCGAACGTACCATCATCATCTGCGATGATAGTAATGGTAATAATTGGGATTTGTCCAGTCAATTTTTTTACGTCACTCGAGCAAGACTTCGGGCAGGCATCTTTATCTCTCAGGATCCAGGAGTATTCAGGTCTGCTTCTTTTTCCTACCCGGGAGTTGTGATTGACAAAAAGGAAGGGAAACAAGTCATCAATTACGTTAAAACCAGTGTTTCTCCCACGGCCACCATCACGTTCCAAGAAACGTATGTGGATGGAGAAAGACCAGCCCCAGTTCTTGCTGGAAGCTCAGCTCGAGGGCCCTCCAGAAGCTACTTGGGAATCGCAAAGCCAGACATTATGGCACCAGGGGTACTGATTCTTGCAGCTGTCCCACCTAATCTCTTTTCAGAAAGCATTGGGACAAATATAGGATTATCTGCTGATTACGAGCTTAAATCAGGCACATCCATGGCTGCACCACATGCTGCTGGAATTGCAGCAATGCTAAAAGGCGCACATCCTGAATGGAGTCCTTCAGCTATTCGCTCCGCCATGATGACCACAGCAAACCATTTGGATAATAGTCAAAAACCTATTAGAGAGGACGATGGCATGGTAGCCACGCCCCTAGACATGGGAGCAGGGCACGTTGATCCAAACAAAGCTCTTGATCCCGGCCTAGTATATGATGCTACTCCACAAGATTACATAAATCTTATATGCTCAATGAATTTCACAGAAGAGCAATTTAAAACATTTGCAAGATCGTCAGCCAATTACCACAACTGCTCAAATCCATCTGCTGATCTCAATTACCCATCATTCATTGCCTTGTACCCGTTCAGCCTCGAGGGCAACTTCACCTGGTTGGAGCAGAAATTCAGGAGGACCCTTACAAATGTTGGAAAAGGTGGAGCAACTTATAAAGTAAAGATAGAAACTCCAAAGAATTCCACAGTTTCAATGTCTCCAAAAACTCTGGTGTTCAAGAAGAAAAATGAGAAGCAAAGTTATACTTTGACAATTCGGTATATAGGTGACGAGAATCAGAGTAGAAACGTTGGGTCTATCACTTGGGTTGAAGAGAATGGGAACCATTCAGTAAGAAGTCCTATAGTGGTAACTCGTATAATTGCGCTCTGGGGTTCAGATGATTAGGACCATTAGGTTATGTGTACTTAATAAAAAAGTGCTTGTATCCAAACGATATTGGAATAATTTATGTTTACGCTAGAAGCAACTTTAAGCCTTGAAGGTAAACCAATTAACAACTAACCAATTTAATGGGATTTATAAAGAAAAGAAATGATAAAACAATTGTTTTTATATAAGAATTTTCCAAGAACTGGTAGTACAAATCATGAGCGCCTGAGATTTAGAATTTCAAAGCTGGTATGAAATAAAGTACATCATCTGTTTGAACTATACATGAATAGATTAAAATTCTAAAGCTACCAAAATCAAGAGGCAACTATGACCGGAACGCAGGTACATCTTCAAATCCAGCTTCCGCCGTGCACAGCAACATTAGCATCTAACATCTACACGCAAAGTGCAGAAGTGTAGTATGAGTACAACCGACCTCATGTATTCAATAAGTAACAAACTTATCCTTAGGTTAAAAGTAGTAACGAGCTGGGACAAGAGTCAGAGTCCAACTCCAACAACCAGCAACAGTTCATAACAATATAATAAAACAGTGCATGAAAATAACTCAGAGATAAAACGCTCAACTCGTTCATAGTTACGGAAAAATAGGCTTGCTTTTCAAGTATAACAGTCAACTCCAAAACTTTCACCGAAAACACCAAAAGCATATAAGTAAGTTTGAACACTGTGATTTTTCCCAAAAACATTCAACAATAAACAAGATGCTTCATTTTCAGATAGCATGAGGAAAAATACATCTCTATGCTTACATGTCAATATACAAGTGAAATCATGAATGGCACGAAAACCAAGTAGCAAAAGGAAACACATCTCTATGCATGTATCTCAAGTACGCATGTCAAATGCAATATATCTGAGTGATGAACTTATGTACTCACACTCAAAGTACTCAATCTCATTGTCTCGTATCCTCTCTCACCATGAATACTCAGCACTCTCGTACAATACCTGATGCGGCACGCAACCCGATCCACACATATATATAGCCATAAGGCTCGTTGCGGAGTGCAGCCCGGTTTATATATATATAGCCATAAGGCTTGTTGCGGTGTGCAACCCGATCCACACACACACACACACACACACATATATATATATATATACACACACACACACACATCACGACACTCAGGCCCCAACTCAATCACCAATCTCTCTAGTCTCACAGGCTCACAACGCTCATATTAAGAAGCCCTTATCAATAATGCGGGATGTGACAATATACAATAATAGAGACTGAGATATGATATGAAATGATGAATGCGACTGAGTACATAACTGCAATTAAGCAAATAACTCAACAGCAAAGAACGACCACTGTGAGTCCCAATAGTACCATCATATAGCCTAAACATGATTTCTAGCATAAATTACAGCTCAAGTGCTTTAACACATAGTGTACCGTAAAAATGTTAAGATAAGATGGTTACACAGTTCCATGGAATCGACTAAATCACAAATCACACGGTGCACGCCCAAACGTCGGCCATCTAGCATGCGCGTCACCTCAACACCAATCACATAACGTGTAATTTGGGGTTTCATACCCTTAGCACCAAGTTTAGAACTGTTACTTACCTCGAACAAGCCAAATCCAATACCGAGCAAGCCAAACGATGCTCCAAAAGTGCCATCCCGCGCGTACCGACCTCCGAACGGCTCGAAACCCAATCCTCATGGTGAAAATCACTCCAAAAATTGCCTCAATCTGAGCCCCACATCTCAAAATATGATAAAAGAACCAAAAACCTCGATTTTTATAGCTTCTGCCCAAAAAATCGACTATGTTCATACATATAAATATTCCAGAAAACGCCGTCATATTAACATAACTACTAATTTATATGTTTATTCTAATGTCCTTTCCAAAGGAAATTGGAATAAATTTACTAGTCAATTGCAGCAGTTTTCAGAGCATATGAATACGTGTTGAAAACATATGCCGAAGCAAGCAGAATCTGACTTAATCAATAAAATTAACTCAGCTCATATCTCAGCTACAACAAATTAAAGCACACCTTCTGCTGGAATGCTAGTGCTAATGGCTGCTTTTCTACAAAATCTGCTTACTCCATTCTGACATATATGCATATAATGACCAAACTTTATATAAACTTTGAGAAATCGATGATGTTCATAATTCACTTTGAAAAATTTGTGCGTTCATCCTAGTATTTTGAATCTGTTTTATTTTAAGATGGATGAAATAAATTATTTCCTTTCCTCTTCTATACAAACCAAACTTAGGGTGTGTTTGGTACGAAGAAAAATATTTTTCATGAAACATATTTCCTAGAAAATGTTTTCTTGAATAATGAGTGATTTTATCACTTATTTTTCCTTGTTTGGTTTATAGGTGTCAAGGGGCCGGGTCGGGCCGGTCGAGGTAGGGGGAAAAGCAAACCGGCAGGTTTTTGTTTTTTTTTACCGAGTTTACCGGTTCCAGGCTTCCTCGGTGCAAAACTTAACCGAAACGGTTCCGAGCCTAATGGGCCGGGCCGGGCCAGGCATTTTTTTTGTATAACAATCGTAATTTATATTAAGATAAAGTAAAAATATAAAACATTAAAAACTAACGTATAAAAAGAATGTTTGAATAAATTTCAAAGGCTTTAAAAGCCTTATATTTGAAAAAATCATTATGAATTTAAAATAATACAATGAACATGAAAAAAATATAACTTATAACTTGATATGTAAGGATCAAACTTCAACGGCTTTCTGTCACGACCCGTATTTCCCACCATCGGAAGTCGTGATAGCGCCTACTATTGGAGCTAGGCCAACCAAGTATTAAAACATTGCTGATAACATTCGCAACAATATAAATAAAACGAGACAATTAAATAAAAGCGGAAGTCTTTAAACTTAGATAACTGAAATCAAATGCGGAAGTCTAAATACATCTCTACCCAGAGTTTGGTGTCACTAACTCACGAACTACTAAAAAGTACTACAAACAAGGTTTGAATAAAAGACACAATGCTTTGTTCTGATACAAAAGGGAAACAATGTAAGTAAAATAGGAAGGGACTCCGATCTGCGCACGTTAGCTAGGCTGCCTCGAAAGTCCCTGGACTGAAGTCAGCTCCCGATCAAATCCTACTGCTGAGGTCCAAAAGCTGCTCCTGAATCTGTGCAAAAAGATGCACAGAGTGAAGCATCAGCACAACCGACCCCATGTGCTGGTAAGTGTCTGGCCTAACCCCGGCGAGGTAGTGACGAGGCTAGGACCAGACTCCAGATAAACCTGTGCAGTTATATAGCATTTGGCGGAAAAATAACAGATAATAAACAATTAAAGCTGGGGAAAGGAACATGCTTCAGGGGCAACAGTTAAAGCAACATATCAAGAATAATATGGGGACTGCAACTTAACATCTAATATAAATAAAGGGAAATTAAAGGCAACTTTCACTTTTCAATACTCATCTTGTTGCAGGCGTGCAACCCGAACCCATTTCTCATATCTCGTGGTAGGCGTACCACCCGCTCCCATTTCATCATTAACTTGTGGTAGGCGTACCACCCGCTCCCATTTCAATATATAAATACATACGACGGATTAGAAGTACGGAAAAATAATCAATCAAAGAGGGAGGGGAATATGTTGTGGGGAGAGTAACAGTTCATAAATAAAACACCAAATAAGGAAAGAAAACAACACAACTAGAATATCAACAAGAGTAGGAAAACTCAACAATTGCACGACATCACCCTTCGTGCTTTTACTCTCGTCCTCACCAAAACAATCATATAAAGTACACGGTATTAACCTTTGTGTTTTTCCTCACATAAACTCTCATATCAAGGCACGGAATGACCCTTCGTGCATAAATATTCAAAACGTGGCACGGTATGACCCTTCGTGCATAAATATTCAAAACATGGCACAGAATGACCCTTCGTGCATAAATATTCAAAACGTGGCACGGTATGACCTTTCGTGCATGATCACTCTTCCTCACCCAATAAACAATCACAACCAAATGGGGCGAGGGGATAGACAAACAATATTAAACATCCCGGCAAGGGAGAACAAATATAATAAACTACACGTCCCGGCAAGGGAATAATTACATCACTTTCTCTTTTGATCACTTCTTGCTCAATTATCATTTTCTCGTTCGAGCCAACGCTCCAAGAATGTACAAATCATAATTCTTCCTCAAACTCTTCACATTATATGAAATTTATCAATTTAACAAGGAAGAGGTATTACAAAATCCGAATAAACACAAATAAGACTCACGGTCATGCTAGACTTCGGTGTATAGATACTTGTCACCATGCCTATACACCGTACTCAATAATTAGCAAATAGCAAACAACACTCTAATCCTATTCCCTCAAGCCAAAGTTAGAACAAACACTTACCTCGGTCCAAAGAATAGCAATCAACCCTCAAATACTGCCTTTCCTTTATAATCTGACTCCGAAACAACGATATCTAGACATAATTAATTCAATAATATCAATTAAGACTCGATAACAAAATCTCATAGCTTAGATATGAAGTTCCTAGCATTCTTCCAAAAATACCAAAATTTGACCCCGGACCCACATGGTCCAAACATGAGGCTCGGACCAAAACCCCATTACCCATAACCCCACGAGTGCAAATATATAATTTATTTTAAGATCCGACTCCAAATTGAGGTTGAATCACTCAAAATTCCCAAAAACCTAACTCTACCCAAAACCCCTAATTTCTACTTTGATTTCATGATTTAGGTCTAGGATTTCAGTAATTAATGAAGAAGAGTGAAGGAAATAGGTGGGAAATTACTTATCCAAAAGACTTTGATGAAGAAGAGCTTCAAAAATCGCCCCTAGTGCTTGGAGAAGAAGAGGTTTTGTGAACTTTCTAATGAATCTCGTAGCTACTGTTTCTGAAGTTTAAAAATAACTGGGCAGAAAATACTCTATGCGATCGCGAAGAAGGTCATACGATCGCATAGGGAAAGGAAGGTTGCCCATTGCGATCGCGGACAGTGTATTGCGAACGCATAGAAGAAAACGGGCTCCATTCCGGGTTTGGTTTTTATGCATTGCGATCGCGGAAGGGGAATGCGATCGCATATAACAAAGGGTGGCTACTATACGCGATCGCAGGAGAATCTATGCGACCACATAGAACAAACAGGGCACCTGGAAACCAACTCCATGCGATCGCGGAAAGGCCTATGCGATCGCATAGCACTGGATAACAGAACACCAGAACTGCTATTTTCTGCAACTTTTCTAAGTCCAAAACCATCCCAAAACACATCCGAATCACACCCGAGCCCTCGGGGCTCCTAACCAAACACATGTACTAACTCAACAACCTCATATGAACTTATCCGTGCGATCAGATCGCCAAATATCATCATAAACAATGAATTAAACCTCAAAATCAAGAACTTTTTCTCAAAATTCATCAATTATCAAATTTAGCAATTCAAGTTCGAATCACGTCAAACGACGTCCGTTTTTCACCAAATTTTACAGAAAGGACTTAAACCATATATAAGACCTGTACCGGGCGCCGGAACCAAAATACGGGCCTGATACCATCGCTTTCTAATCAAATTTCATTTCCAATTTCCTTAAATATTTTTAGAAAACAATTTTACTTAAAAATTTATTCCTCGGGCTTGGGACCTCGGAATTCGATTCCGGACATATGCCCGAGTCCCATATTTTCCTACGGACCCTTCGGGACCGTCAAATCACGGGTCCGGATCCGTTTACCCAAAATGTTGACCAAAGTCAACTTTAACCATTTTAAAGCCACAATTTATCTAATTTCACATAATTTAACACATAAGCTTTTCCGGCTACACGCCGGGACTGCGCACGCAAATTGAGGCAACTAAAGATGAGGTTTTCAAGGCCTCGGAAGCACGAAAAAAGGGAGAAAACCGGTGATGACCCTTTGGGTCGTCACACTTTCATAGTTTTCATTGCATAATAATACTTCAAATTAATCTAACAAACTAAAACATTAAACTTAAATAAGTCTAATAATTTTAAAATAACCAAAATTATCTCAAATTAACTTAAATACAAATTTCTGATGGATGTATTGCGATCGCGGAAGGGGAATGCGATCGCATATAACAAAGGGTGGCTACTATACGCGATCGCAGGAGAATCTATGCGACCACATAGAACAAACAGGGCACCTGGAAACCAACTCCATGCGATCGCGGAAAGGCCTATGCGATCGCATAGCACTGGATAACAGAACACCAGAACTGCTATTTTCTGCAACTTTTCTAAGTCCAAAACCATCCCGAAACACATCCGAATCACACCCGAGCCCTCGGGGCTCCTAACCAAACACATGTACTAACTCAACAACCTCATATGAACTTATCCGTGCGATCAGATCGCCAAATATCATCATAAACAATGAATTAAACCTCAAAATCAAGAACTTTTTCTCAAAATTCATCAATTATCAAATTTAGCAATTCAAGTTCGAATCACGTCAAACGACGTCCGGTTTTCACCAAATTTTACAGAAAGGACTTAAACCATATATAAGACCTGTACCGGGCGCCGGAACCAAAATACGGGCCTGATACCATCGCTTTCTAATCAAATTTCATTTCCAATTTCTTTTAATATTTTTAGAAAATAATTTTACTTAAAAATTTATTCCTCGGGCTTGGGACCTCGGAATTCGATTCAGGACATATGCCCGAGTCCCATATTTTCCTACGGACCCTCCGGGACCGTCAAATCACGGGTCCGGATCCGTTTACCCAAAATGTTGACCAAAGTCAACTTTAACCATTTTAAAGCCACAATTTATCTAATTTCACATAATTTAACACATAAGCTTTTCCGGCTACACGCCGGGACTGCGCACGCAAATCGAGGCAACTAAAGATGAGGTTTTCAAGGCCTCGGAAGCACGAAAAAGGGAGAAAACCGGTGATGACCCTTTGGGTCGTCACACTTTCATAGTTTTCATTGCATAATAATACTTCAAATTAATCTAACAAACTAAAACATTAAACTTAAATAAGTCTAATAATTTTAAAATAACCAAAATTATCTCAAATTAACTTAAATACGAATTTCTGGAGGACTCTGAAGACAGCTCTTCATATGCCTCCTTAAACAACCAGTGCCCTCCCACTTTTGACGAAAATTTAAGACTCGACCACAGTTCTTGCCTTTTACTTTGCGAACTTGTTCATTTTCTTCTACCACCTCAAATTGTTCTCAACATATGAGTATACTCTAGAAGCACAAGATATTATTTAACTTGAATTGAGAATTTGGGTTTGAGAATTGAGAGATGAGTGAGGAAATTAAGAAGAAGGGAGGTCTATTTATAATTTTTCAAAGGGCTAAATTAGTAAATAATAACAGTATTATTTTTGAAAAAAATGCCCAAAAAGGGCTATTCTTGCAAATTGGCCGTTGGGCAACGGTCAAAATGGCAGCTGACCGTTGCCAAACGGTCAACTTTATAAAAAATTAAAAAAACAAACAAAATAGCCGTTAAACTGGTTCGAGTCGGTCCGGTTAACCGGTTCCCAAACAACTTGACCATAACGGGTCATACTAATCCGGTTAACCAGTGCCAAAAATCTACCTGGCACAGGCCAGTCCCCGTCCCAACCCAGCCCCGCCGTCCCCTTTACTATAGGGCCGCTCCGGTCCGGTCTAAACCGGTCAAGGCCGGTCCGAAACCGGGCCAGCCCGACCCGTTTGACACCTTTAGTTTGGTTGGTGAGTGAAAAATATTTTTTAGTGTTTGGTTAGAGAAAATAAAATACTTTTAGGAAAATAATTTTTTATGCTACTCTCCTCAACCCACCGTCCCCCAAAATTTCCATGTTTCCTGTACTTCTTCCCCCCCTCCCCCCGGGACTCTATTTTCTACAAGAATTTAATTATTCTTTTTAAAATTCACACAAACTCAAAAGAACTAATGGTGCTACTTTACTTTTTCACACAGGAACAATGTTAAAATTTGAGCTCGATAACTAAAAAAAAATACTCTATTTTATTGAAAAAAGTATTCTTTCTACAACATAAAGGAAATTATTCATTTTGCTGAATGAAAGAAAATATTTTTTCTGAAAAGTAAATACTCAATTTGTTGAAATGAAAGAAAATATTTTTTCTACATCATGAAAAGAAAGTACTCTTTTTGTTGAAATGAAAGAAAATACCTTTTCTACAATATGGTTTTGTTGGATAAAAAATATTTTTTATATTTTAGAAGAAAATATACAGTTTGTTGAAATAAAAAAAAATACTTTTTCTATATTATGAAAAGGAAGTACTCGTTTTGTTGGACAATTTTTTTTCTATTTCAAGGAAGAAAATACTTAGTTTATTGAAATGAAAGAAAATACCTTTTTTATATCATAAAAAGAAAGTACTCGTTTTATTGAAATGAAAGAAAATACTTTTACTACATCATGAAAAGAATACTCATTTTGTTGAAAAAAAATACTTTATCTACAACATGAAAGGAAAGTACAATCAATAATAATTCTATTTAGGTTGGGTAGTGGACGAAGTTGGGGTGTGGTGCGGTGAGGGGTAGGGGGTTGCTGTGGGTTGAGGGTAGGGTGGATTAGTGGGGGTTGGTGGGGATGGAGAATAGGGTGAAAAAGGTTGAAAAAGAATTTTGGAAAATGTTTTCTCTTCTTTTGATAGGGAAAACATTTTCCTCCAATTGAATAAAAATGAGTTCATGAAGAAAATATTTTCCAAAACACTTATGTCCCAAAAAATTCTTCACTTACCAACTTCTAGCCCTTAATCATAGACTTACCAAAACTAGCCAGACACATATAAAAATTGAAAATCCAAAGAAATAAGGTTCTTTCTATCCAAGAAACATACACAAAGATCTCCTTCCATATTTTAAGCATGATTAGCAATATTAGATGCAAGACGTAAAGGAAATTTCATGGGTGAAGTAACAAATAAGGTGATGAAATATAAAAAATATATATATCCAAGATTTCAAAAATTTAAGCAAAAAATATTTTTTTTTCAATGGGTATGGTTGAGATTCATTGAAAACATATAGATGAGTCAATATACAAATTTTGGGGAAGATTGGAGGTGATTTGGATTGATTTAATACCAAAATTCGTAGTTAAAATCGAGTTCAAATTTTTTTTCTTCGACACGTGTATTTCACACGCAATTGTACATGGATATACATGTGATACACATTTGATACAAATATGATACATAGTGTGATACACCTATCTTTTTGTATGTTCATCTTCAACTTCGAATTTTCAATTCAAACCACCTCAAAACTTCACCAAATCATCCTGAAATTGGGGTTCAAGCTCCTTAAAATGTACTTAATCTGTTCTAACAACACTCACTCAAAAGAAAGCAAAATTTTGACCTTTTTTGGCTATAAATAGCTAATTGGCTAATATGTTTGGAATTGGCCAATTGTTATAATAAGCTACTTATAAATGGACATAGTTGGTATATTCCCTATTGTTATACCTATGTGTCGTGTATTAATTGTTAGCCTCAAGTAAGAGATTTCTACTCTTAGTTGTATAATTTTATTGTGGGACTTTAGTTTTGTTTTCATATGTTCTCTTGTTTTCAGTAACTAGTCTATATATCTATACTATATTAAAAACACGAAGGCCCTTAGCGAAATATCGTTTGTCTTTTTTTATCCTTTTAAAATAGAGCTCACGCTAGACAAAATAGTCATTTAATTATTATCTTAATATTTAGGACTTTAAAGGAAACTAAAATTTGATTATTAGATTTTTCATTATTGAATTAAATAAGAAACCCCAATATTAAGGACTTTAAAATAGATATTATTTAAGAGAATTAATTAAGAGTATTACGTTTCTTTTCCTTATATACTCACGTGATTTTCATAGAAATATGTTTACATTGATTCCTCTTATTAGGGAACCTATAATTCTAACATTACCTAATTAAATATTTGTTCTAATTATTAAATGTAGTTTTCAATATTACATAAAATCGATAAAGAGAATAATATTATGCTCGAGTAGGAGAATAGTTTGAAAATAATTTGTATCTTCTATACTATCAAAAAAGCATAAAATCTCAACAAATAATTAAGTCTTTGAATTAATAAAGCAACGGAAAAGTCAATTCAATTTTGTTTTAAAATTATTATGTAAGTAAACTTATTTGTCAAGTTGATAAAACTCTTAAGGTACACAAATTATTTTACACAATAAGAGCAATTGCCGTGAAAGAAATAAGAAAATAGAGAAAAATTTATTATAATATAGTATTAAAAGTTAAATTGCTAAAATGTTAAGTTGAAGCAATAAGGATATAACCCAAGACAAAAAAAATCACAAAAATTACCCTTATCATTTTTCTTTCTTTTTATATTTATTTTAATAAATGTAGCTCCCTATATTTTTCATATCGTATTACATCATTTTTTATAATTCAATATTAGCTATTTCATACTTTATATTGTTATTTATCTATGGGTTTCTAGGAGCTATAGTTCTATCTCTACGCTCACAAATTTCTAAAAGACCCAAAGATTCAAATTCTTCAATTTATTTTATTATCTTTGAATAATTATTTTAAAGTATTTTTTTGTTATTTGTTTATAGTATTTGGTAATAAAGATAACAATAATTTTCATAAGATATATATTATCTCATAAATCATAATAAGATATATAAAGACTTATGTGGCGTAGCATTTCTTTGTTTAATGAGCTAGCTTAGTGAGATTAACATTCATTATATTTAGAAACTTACATTTTCTTTCTTTGATATTTTTTCAATAACTAAAACACATTATTGAATAATATATATATATATACACACACACACATATATATTTTTTAAAATTATATATTTATTGATATAAGTACACGCGCAAAGCGCGTACCCCTAATACTAGTCTATATAAAATTGCGAATTGGTCCGCTGATATGGCATCTCTATTTGCATAGGAAACTCAATTATCTATTTTGTCAATTTTTTGACTTTTATCCTATTTTTTACTATTTTCTGCTATCTCTAAAAGTCCAAAAATCACCACCTCATGTGACTATTAAGAGAGCAGTTATGGTAATCTTACAAGTTACAATTTCAAACAAAAATAACGTCTCTAACCAAGCAATCAGTTTCTACAAAAAGCAATTACTTCCCTACCAAGTTTGAAGAAATCCTCAATAAATGTCCCTAAGAAAACAATCAGTCTCCCTAAATTTCTCAAAAAACTGCAATTGGTCGTGTTCGTACCAAGACACTAAAGAAATCCTTAAAGTTTGTTTGTTATACACTTTTGTATGACAGTCTATGATGTAGTAATTTTTATCTCTTCTCTCTTTCTCTCACTTATATCTGTATTCTTTGTTGTTACTAATTTCTTATATTTGATTTTCAGGAGAATGGTAGAGATGCTAATTTTCATATTCTTGCCATGAGACTTTTATCCGTTAATGTTTTCGGTCTAAAACATATTTAATTTCTTATTTTCTTTTTGTATAGGATAAGAAGCTCTTTAAAAAGTATAAAGTAGGATGACAACTCTTATTCGGAAAGTAATTATTTTGATGATTCGGAAAGTAATTATTTTGAACAACTCTTCTATTAAATAATTCGGAAAATAACATGATAAATAAATTATTTTGTATTTGAGTCGATCTAGAAGTTAAAATTTTGATGAGAGTGACGCCTTTAGTAGTGTAAATAGTTATAAGGTTATTTAAGTCATTTTAACAAAAAAAAAAGAGTTTATCAGCACTTTTTAACCAAACACTTCATCTGCTTATTTATTAAGAGCCTGTTTGGATTTGCTTAAAAAAATGGGCTGATGTAGTAGATTTTCACACATGTATTGAGGACTGTGAATTAATAGAGTTTCCTCATTCAGGGAATCACTACACTTGGAATGATAAAAACAATAATCAGAGAATTTTTTCAAAACTAGATTGGATATTCATCAACAACACATGGTTGGATGTAATGCAGATTGCGGAGCAAGGTTCTTGCCAGAAGGCATTAGTGATCATTGTTCAGCCATGGTGACATTGGAGGATAGGAGAATACGGATGAGAAAGCAATTCATCTACAGTAATGTTTGGGCTCAACATCCTCAATTTACTGATTTAGTGAAGGCAGGGTGGGAAGTTCAAGTAGAAGGATGCAAGATGTTTAAGATTGTCAGAAAACTCAAGATGCTCAAGAAGGCTTTAAAGAAGCTAAATGCAGACCACTTTAGTAACATTGTGACCGAGGCAAATATGGATAGGGTAACACTTAAAGAGGTTCGGGAAAGACTACAGAGAGATCCCACCAATAGAGAGTTACAACTGGAAGAGGCCAATATGTATGCTAAGTTTAGAAAATCATCCTATATGGTTGAGGTGTATTTTCAGCAGAAGAGCAAGGCTACATGGTTGAGATTGGGGGATGAAAACACTAAATATTTCCATTCTGTCATAAAACACAAAAGGTTGCAGCAAGCTACTACACAACTTAAGGATGAACAGGGTATCTGGCAAAATGATCCAACTGTTATAGCTAATATGCTTGTGGATTGTTACACAGATCTATTGGGCACTAGAGGGAACTCAAGTGTGAGGTTATGTACCAGCATAATTCAGAATGGACCTTTACTATCCATACCACAACAGGTTGAGTTAATCAGACCTTTCAATGGGAAGGATGTCAATGAAGCAATGTTTAACATAGATAGCAACAAGAGCACTGGGCCAGATGGATATGGAAGTGGTTTCTTTAAAGCTACATGGTCTATTCGGAGAGGAAGTCACTGAAGCTATACTGGAGTTCTTTGAGAATGGAAGGTTATTGAAGCAACTGAATGCAACAATTATTGCACTTATTCCTAAAGTGGATAGTCCAGAGTTTGCAAGCCAATATAGACCAATATCATGTTGCAATGTACTCTACAAATGTATCTTTAAGATGATTTGTAGTAGACTAAAGACTGTTGTAGCACACTTAGTGGCAGAAAACAAAGCTGCTTTTGTACAAGGAAGGTCGATGGTGCATAATGTGTTAATATGTCATGATTTGTTGAGGCATTACAATATGAGAACATCACCTAGATGCTTAATGAAGATTGACTTGAGAAAGGCATATGATATGGTAGAATGGCCATTCTCGGAGGATGCAATGAGAGGATTTGGGTTCCTTAATAAGTTCATTAACTGGATGATGACATGTGTTACTATAACAATGTACTCAGTGAAAGTAAATGGGGAGAGCCATGGCTTCTTTGAAGGAAAGAGGGGATTTAGACAAGGTGATCCTGCTTCACCATTACTATTCATTTTAGTAATGGAATACTTGTCCAGAACCTTGAAGACAATGAGTGTGTTGCCTAACTTTAGATTCCATCCAATGTGTAAAGGGCTGAAACTCACACATCTCATTTTTGGTGATGATCTTATGATATTTTGCAAAGGACAGGTGAAGTCTGTGTCAAGAGTACTAGAGGCATTACAACATTTTAGTGAGGCTTCAGGTTTGATAGCTAATATGGATAAGTCTAGTATATTTTTAGTTGGGGTGACAGAAGAAGTTAAGGAGCAGCTACTAGAGAGAACTGGATTCACAATGGGAGAGTTCCCAATCAGATATCTGGGCTTGCCACTATCCTCAAGAAAGTGGAGTAAATTGGAATGTCATCATCTAATAGATAAGATCACTAATAGGATCAAATTGACATATACAAACAACTCTCCTATGCTGAGAGATTACAGATAATAAACTCAATTTTCTTCTCTATATACAACTTTTGGGGATCTGTATTCATTCTTCCTCAAAGTGTGTTGAAGGAGGTAGATAGGAAGTGTAGTGTCACGACCCATTTTCTGAACAAGCCGGGACCGACACTCGATCACTAAACATGACCGAGCGGACCATCTCTGCTTATCAAATCTATTATAATCTCAAACTTTATATGCCACAAGGCACTACTGTAACCAAATACTTTTGAATGATTTAAATATCTAAAATAAGCAAATTTCAAAACTTTATTCGTAGTAACCAATAAAATGCTGCTAAGTTATTATCAACAATATCTGAATCTTAACCCAACGACTATGTCTATGAAGCCTCTATTGATAAACTGATGCACTGCTCAGGACATGAGATTTCCTGGCCAGTTCTCTAATAGCCTGTTTGGCCAAGCTTCTCAAGACAAAAAGGTGTTTTTCCCCAAAAGCACTTTTTTTCCTAATTTGAGGTGTTTGGCCAAGCTTATTTGGGAAAAAAGTGCTTTTGGGAAGAAGCAGAAGCAGTTTCAGAGAAGCAGAAAAAAGTAGTTTCTTTCCAAAAGCAGAAGCAGTTTTGACTTTTCTTCTTACCTAAAATACCATTAACAAAATATAGTATATACCAAAATAACCCTTAAACTTAATACTTAGGATATTAATTTATAAATATTTTTCTTATTTTTAGGAAACTTTCTAATATATAGTGACTTTAGGGGTAAATGCTTTTATATTTGTTGAAGGAATTTTAATATATTTAAATTATATTAAAAGAATTAAGTACTTTTTAA
The DNA here is from genome assembly GCF_000393655.2 of Nicotiana sylvestris. Taxonomy (NCBI): domain Eukaryota; kingdom Viridiplantae; phylum Streptophyta; class Magnoliopsida; order Solanales; family Solanaceae; genus Nicotiana; species Nicotiana sylvestris. The sequence goes on from NC_091065.1 coordinate 114,289,563, forward strand.
TTTTATTTTCATATTTTACTTAAATAAAATGAATTTTTTTTAATTATTGCATGTAATTACAAAATTTTGATATTATTTATTTACTTATAATATTAATTATTAAGTAAAGTTATCCATGTCCTTATTCGTAATTTGACACTTAAAAGCACTTTCTAAAAAGCTTGGCCAAACACAAATTATTTCTCAAAAGTGCTTTTCAGACTGATTAGCCAAACACAAACTGATTCTCTCCAAAAGTACTTTTTTCAAAAGCACTTCTCAAAATAAGTTAATTTCTCCAGCTTGGCCAAACAGGCTATAAATAACAAAGAAATAACTAAATAAAGATGACTCTAAGGAATACTCCACGAATAAAAGCGGAGCTCACCAATAGCACTGGAAGAGAAGGAAGTCTTAACTCGTAGCTTGCTCGCCTGCAAATCCGGTTCCTACGTTGTACCGCAGACCAACGTAGGTTCCCAAAAGAGAACGTCAGTACCATCCATTGTACTCAGTGAGTCTCAACAACAGGGGCGAAACTTTAATAACATATACATTATGAGCAAAGGTTCTAAATGCATGTAAAACATAAAGCTTATAAGAATAATTCTAAAATAATTGCATAATAGCAGTTCATGAATATTCTAAAAGAAATTCTTTTCTTTTTCTTACTCATAAAAAAAATACTTCACTTTATATATTGGGAGTTCCAACTATCCTGACTTAATTCTGTCTTAGTCACCGTGTGATCGGCACGGGTTCGATCCCAACCTGATCGAATAGGCCCAATCCACGAGGTGCCACTCGCTTCATGGTTCTCAGCGGTCATGTCCCATACCTTAGCATGGCTAAGTAAATTCTCAGCAACGAGACCCTCGGCTCGTGTGCTCCCTACTTTGGCATAAGTGGTTTCAGGAAGTCAACGCCTTGGTCAGGACCCTAGGCCTGGACGATGACCCCTTCTCAGAATAAAAGATACTCCCCAAAAATCTTTTCTTTCTAAAACTTCTTCTTGTGACTTTTCAAGTCTAAATCGTTTATACATACTCATACTGGTATCCTTAAATGTAAGGCATGACATAAGAATGAAATAAACATTCAAAAGTATTTATAAAGGTTCTTGATCCTTCATGAGTTTTCAACATGAAAATAACATATAAGAATAACATAAAAATCTGAAATTTATGCACATAGATCCAAATAATCATCTAAACTTTAGCTAGAAAATAATTCAAAGCTAATGGGTACTTACTACTCCCATTAAGTATATATTAACTCTTTTATGCAATTCATCAAACACCTTGTGTGCGTGTTTTTGTGAGTTAAACAACTTTAGTAAAGGGTTATATCAACTCAGCTCAAAACTTCTCGAGCAAATACGTAGACCCCAGTCTAATTGACACCAGTCAAACAATCGATTCTATAACAACCAGTGCATATTAATCAATTTTAAAGTTTCACACCTAAACATAAAATTTATTGTTGATATAGAGGAAGAAGAAGATTAACTATTCTATTCTTACCTACTACTACTTTAGGATAATTGAGAATAGAAAATTCTATGTACATGAGTTCAAGATTTAGTGATTTATGAAGAACCCTATAATTTTTCGTGAAATTTCTGCTGCCTCTTGTAATACCGTGTGCCTGTTTCTCTGTTTTCTGATCTCTAAGGCATAAGCCCTTTTCTTTGTTCCCTTCAAACCTTTTAGCTTGAGTCACGTGACTCTCTTTTGCTTAATTATTTTTTTTTTTTTTTTTGTATAAGGCTTTAAGCCTTTGTTTACAACAGCCCTTTTATGGGCTTTAGGGTAATTATTTTTTTGACTTAACTAACATTTAAGTATACTTACTTTTAATAATTAATAACATTAAAATTATTAATATTTCGCTAATTGTACATCCAATTATTTATAAATAGGGAAGTAACTCAAAATTAATCACAAGGATTTTAGTCCGTAATAGAAGTAGAATTTAAGATTATAAATAAATAAATAATTAAATTCTATATTTCGCGTGTCTTGAAACTTTTATATATTTGAGGAGTGTTACAATCTTCCCTCCTTAAAAACATTCGTCCTCGAATGTTACTAGGGCCTTGTTCTTAAGCTAACAATCATTCCTTAAGTCCTTGAACCTTTTAATTTTTCTTAGCACTACTCATTTTTATAAGGGACGCAAAATTTTGGCTAACTCCCTAAATTTTCAAAAATTTCGGCAGAGTTTCCCTTGTAAATTGGACTACCCAAAACAATATCCCTGCCATAAATACCATAACTACACCAACAACACCCAAATATACCATAACAGGCTATTCATAGGCACCATACACAGCTCATAAATTAATTACTCATACTTCGGCAAGGAGGTACCACAATAACTAACAAGAATCTAAAGCACAACACTTTAGCAAAAGTAAATCACTCTAATGAATTAAATGTACTCCGGCATAAACTAAATCACTACAACAACTAAATATAATCTAGGAAGGACATAAACACTTGCTAACTTGTATTTAATAAATGAAATATAAATGTCAATCCAAACCTAGGTTCACATACCTTTTTCCTCAAATAAATATGGATATTTCTTTCTCATATCTTCCTCGACCTCCCACGTAGCTTCTTTTGAATCAAGATTACTCAACAAAACTTTTACCGATGCTATATCTTTTGTTCTCAACTTTCTTACTTGTCTATCGAGAATTTCTATAAGTACCTCTTCATAAGTCAGACCTTACTTAATTTCTATGGTATCGGCAGGTATTATATGCGACTCATCATGGATGTACTTTCTAAGCATAGACACATGAAGACAGGATGAACAGAGGACAACTCAACGGGTAGCGCTAGCTTATAAGCCACGTTTCCTTTCTTTTCTAGAATTTCATAAGGTCCGATAAATCTAGGGCTAAGTTTTCCATTCTTACCAAACCTCATAACTCCTTTCATTGGTGAAACATTCAAAAACACCTTATCACCAACCATGAACTCTAACTCATGATGCCTCTTGTCAGAATAAGACTTTTGACGACTCTGAGCCGCTTTAAGTCTTTCTCTAATTAGCTGAACTTTCTCCAAGGCCTTACAAACAAACTCTAGACCAATCAACGACACCTCTGCTGGTTCAAACCAACCCACTGGAGACCTACATTTCCGCCCATACAACGCTTCATAAGGAGCCATACCAATGCTAGCCTGATAACTGTCATTGTAAGCAAATTCTATAAGTGGCAAGTGATCATCCTAATTACCTCCAAAATCTATAACATACGCACGCAACATATCTTCGAGAGTCTGAATGGTTCTTTCTGCCTGGCCATCGGTCTGTGGATGGAAGGCAGTGCTTAAATTGACCTTGGTACCTAATCTTTTCTGAAATGCCTGCCAAAAATGCGTCGTAAACTGAGGGCCTTTGTCGGATATGGTTGAAACTGGAGTACCATGCAATTGGACTATTTCTTTGATGTACAACTGCGCATACTGCTCTACGGAATCTGTCGTCTTTACTGGTAGGAAATGCGCAGACTTTGTCAGTCGGTCTACAATAACCCAAATTGAATCATGCTTACGATACGTGCGAGGTAGACCTACTACGAAATCCATATTAATCATCTCCCACTTCCATTGTGGTATCTCTATATCTTGAGCTAGGCCACCCGGCCTCTGATGCTCGGCTTTGACTTGCTGGCAATTCAAACATTTAGCCACATGATCTGCTACTTGTTTCTTCATGCCTTTCCACCAATACAACTCTTTCAAGTCTAGATATATTTTGGTAGCACCTGGATGGATAGAGTATCTCGAACTGTGAGCTTCTTCTATTATGGCCTTCCTAAGACTATCTACATCAGGCACACATAACCGATCATTCAACTTTAAAACTCCGTCACTTCCTAGAGTGAAGGCAATGATTTTTTTTATTTTTGACTCCTTCTTTTAACTTCAATAAGTACGGATCTTCGTCTTGCTTAGCCTTAACATGCACAACAAGGGAGGATTACGCTAAGGCATAAGTAGTTATATCTCCTTCTTCGGTCTCATCCAATCTAATTCCATAATTTGCTAGTTTTTGAATTTCTCGACCCAAAGATCGCCTTTGTACTGCAAGATGGGCCAAGATACCCATTGGCTTCCTACTAAGTGCATCTTCTACCACATTAGCTTTGCCCGAGTGATAAAGGATATTGATGTCATAATCTTTCAATAGCTCGAGCCACTTTCTCTGTCTCAAATTTAGTTCTTTTTGCTTGAAAATGTACTAGAGGCTTTTGTGATATGTAAACACTTCAGAATGCTCGCCATATTTCTAATGCAAACACCACTACTGCAAGCTCCAAGTCGTGTGTGGGGTAGTTCTTTTCATGATTCTTTAACTGTCTGGAAGCATAAGCAATAACTTTTTCATTTTGCATAAGAGCACAACCAAGGCCCACTCTGGAGGCATCACAATACACTATGAACCCACCCGAACCTGTCGGCAAAGTTAACACATGTGTAGTGATCAACCTCTTCTTTAACTCTTGAAAACTCTACTCACAAGCGTCTGACCATTGAAACTTAACTGCTTTCTGAGTCAACTTAGTTAATGGAGCTGCAAGTGACGAAAACCCCTCTACAAACCTTCTATAATAGCCAGCTAACCCCAAGAAGCTCCTGATTTCGGTTGGCGTTGTTGGCCTAGGCCAGTTCTTGACTGCTTCTATCTTCTGAGGGTCTACTTTTATTCCTTCTCTAGATACCACATGGCCTAAGAATGCCACTGACCGCAACCAGAACTCACATTTTGAAAACTTGGCATAAAGCTCATTCTCCTTCAAGGTTTGCAAGGATATTCTAAGGTGTTCTACATGTTCTTCCTTGCTCTTAGAGTATACCAAAATATCGCCTATAAATACAATAATAAAGGTATCCAGGAATGGCTTGAAAACTCTGTTCATGAGGTCCATGAGTGCAGCTGGAGCATTTGTCAACCCAAAGGACATCACTAGAAATTCATAGTGCCCGTAGCGAGTCCTAAAGGCTGTTTTAGATATATCCTCTTTTCTGATTCTCAACTGATGGTATCCCGACCTCAAATCTATTTTTGAAAAGTACTTTGCACCCTGGAGTTGATCAAATAAATCATCAATTCTTGGCAATGGGGTACTTATTCTTAATGGTAACTTTTTCAACTGCCGATAGTCGACACACATTCTGAGAGACCCATCTTTCTTCTTGACAAATAGGACCGGGGCACCCCACGGTGAAACACTCGGTCTGATGAAACCCTTTTCAAGAAGGTCTTTCAAATGTTCTTTCAACTCATTAAGTTCTGCTGGAGCCATCCTATAAGGAGGTATAGATATGGGCTGAGTGCCTGGCATGAGATCAATGCCGAAGTCTATGATTCTTTCGGGAGGAAGTCCGGGAAGGTCATCTGGGAAAATTTCTGGAAATTCTCTAACAACTGGCACAGACTGAAGAGTTGGTGGTTCTGATTCAGGATTAATGATGTGAGCCAAATAGGCGAGACACCCCTTACCGATCATTCGATGTGCCTTAAGATAAGAATTAAACTTACCTACAAGCGATGTCGAACTACCCTTCCACTCTAAGACTTATTCATTTGGAAATTGGAACCTGACTCGCTTGGCATGACAATCTAACATCGCATAGTAGGAAGACAACCAGTCCATACCCATGGTCACATTAAAATCCACCATTTCTAAATCTATGAGATCGGCTTTGGTGTTGCGACCTTGGACCGAAACTATACAACCTCTATAGACTCTGGTGACTTTCACTGACTCGCCAACTGGAGTAGATACTAGGAACGGCTCACTAAGTTGTTCAGGTTCTAGTCCGAGGTTAATTGCAAAGTATGGAGTCACATATGAAAACGTTGAACCTGGATCCATTATGGCATAAGCATTATGTGAGCAGACTAAAAGTATACCTGTAATAACTTCTGCAGATGCTTCTGCACTCTGACGATCAAGTGTAGCAAACAAACGGGGTTGTCCCCCTCCCTGAGTAACTCGGTCTGCACCTCTACCTGGTCCATGCCTGGTCTGATTATGAGAACCACAAGCCTAGGGGGGTGCAACTGCAGTAGCTGAGGAACTAGAAGGACGAGTTGATCCACCACTGAAATTACGTTGCAACTTTGGGCAGTTGGCCTTTATATGACCAATTTCTCCACAATGGTAGCAACCATGAAACCCAAGCTTGCACTGACCTGAATGTTGCTGCTTACATGTTCCACAAAGACTTTGTTGGTGTGAATGTTGCTCAGCATGACTCTGGCTATGTGAGGATGATGTCCTAAAATTCTGATTCTGGCGAGACTGATTTCCATAACTTTAAGTACGTCTGAAGGAAGGCCCACCACCTGACTGATGACTGGACTGAGCTGGTGCTAATGACTCCTTATTAGAGGAATCCCTTCCACCTCCGCTGGATGTACCATTAAACTTGCCCGTTGTCCGGGCTTTCTTGTTATGCTCTTTTTCTTCTCTCCTTAGTTGTCTGTCTTTCTCTAAGTGCTTGGCAAATCCCACAATAGAGGAGAAGGCTTCCATCCCTACTGCTGCAGCTGATGTCGGATCCTTAATGTGGTAAGCTAAACCGCCAACAAACCTGCGAATCTTTGTTTTTTCAGTCTTCACCATGTGAGGAGCATGCTTAGCTAACCTTATGAATTCCATGTAGTACTCTTGCACACTTTTATTCCCTTGCTTGAGCTATTTGAACTCTGTAGCCTTAGATTCTCTATCCTCTTCTGGGATAAAGTTAGCCATGAAGGCCTCTTCAAATTCTTCCCAAGTAGGCGGACCATCATCTTCATCTCTTTCCTTTTCCCACATCTCAAACCAAGCGCCGGCCACATCTCTAAGCTGGTAAGCAGCTAGCTCCACAGCTTCATCATCAAATACTTTCATCACTCGGAGGGCTTTCTTAACACCCTCCAGCCACAACATCGGATGTTCATCAACTATAGAACCATGGAATACTGGAGGATTCAACTTTAAAAATTAATTCACTCTTGAGGACTCAAAATTGCTCTGTCTATTTGATTGAGGTGGAATCTCATCTCTTCTCTCGTTCTGGTTGGCCATAAAGGCTTTAAACATCTCCATAGCACTATTGATAACATTAAACATCTGACCTACCTCGGGAGATATAGTTGCCTGAGCCGGGGCTGCTGTTGGGGGCGGTACTAGATCCTGAGGTACTGGATCATCATGCTCCACTCCTTCTTCTCGTTCAACCCGGGGTATTTGGACTCCCTTTGTGGATTTTTCCCTCCTTTTCTGAGTCGAAGCCTTCTTAGTTCTACCTTGAGCCATAATAGTATCGATAGTTTCTTGAGCACCATCCTGAGTATCGGTGTAAGAGTTGCGAGCACGAAACATTTCTGTGAGTTTTGGAGAAACGAATAAATTAGATAATTCCTTAGAGGTAGACTCTACTGCACGATCTAAAGTATGAAAAAGTGACTTTTCCTAAATGCTTGTAGCCTCTTGTTTATAAGTATGGCGCGTTTCATACACATAAATGAGACTCTACTAACACGGCTTCATAGACCCCTAGGACTCCATAAACCTGAGGCTCTGATACCAAGTTTGTCACGACCCATTTTCTGAACAAGCTGGGACCGACACTCGATCACTAAACATGACCGAGCGGACCATCTCTGCTTATCAAATCTATTATAATCTCAAACTTTATAGCCACAAGGCACTACTGTAACCAAATACTTTTAAATGATTTAAATATCTAAAATAAGCCAATTTCAAAACATTATTCGTAGTAACCAATAAAATGCTGCTAAGTTATTATCAACAATATCTAAATCTTAACCCAACGACTATACCTATGAAGCCTCTACTGATAAACTGACGCACTGCTCAGGACATGAGATTTCCTGGCCAGTTCTCTAAGTAACAAAGAAATAACTAAATAAAGATGACTCTAAGGAATACTCCACGAACAAAAGTGGAGCTCACCAATAGCACTGGAAGAGAAGGAAGTCCTAACTCGTAGCCTGCTCGCCTGCAAATCCGGTTCCTACGTTGTACCGTAGACCAATGTAGGTTCCCAAAAGAGAACGTCAGTACCATCCATTGTACTCAGTGAGTCTCAACAACAGGGGCGAAACTTTAATAACATATACATTATGAGCAAAGGTTCTAAATGCATGTAAAACATAAAGCTTATAAGAATAATTCTAAAATAATTGCATAATAGCAGTTCATGAATATTCTAAAAGAAATTCTTTTCTTTTTCTTACTCATACAAAAATACTTCACTTTATACATTGGGAGTTCCAACTATCCTGACTTAATTCTGTCTCAGTCACTGTGTGATCGGCACGGGTTCGATCCCAACCTGATCGAATAGGCCCAATCCACGAGGTGCCACTCACTTCATGGTTCTCAGCGGTCATGTCCCATACCTTAGCATGACTAAGTAAATTCTCAGCAGGGAGACCCTCGGCTCGTGTGCTCCCTACTTTGGCACAAGTAGTTTCAGGAAGTTAACGCCTTGGTCAGGACCCTAGGCCTGGACGATGACCCCTTCTCAGAATAATGGATACTCCCCAAAAATCTTTTCTTTCTAAAACTTCTTCTTGTGACTTTTCAAGTCTAAATCTTTTATACATCATACTGGTATCCTTAAATGTAAGGCATGACATAAGAATGAAATAAACATTCAAAATTATTTATAAAGGTTCTTGATCCTTCATGAGTTTTCAACATGAAAATGGCATATAAGAATAACATAAAAATCTGAAATTTATGCATATAGATCCAAATAATCATCTAAACTTTAACTAGAAAATAATTCTAAGCTAATAGGTACTTACTACTCCCATTAAGTATATATTAACTCTTTTATGCAATTCATCAAACACCTTGTGTGTGTGCTCTTGTGAGTTAAACTACTTTAGTAAAGGGTTATATCAACTCACCTCAAAACTTCTCGAGCCAATACGTAGACCTCAATCTAATTGACACCACTCAAACAATCGATTCTACAACAACCAATGCATATTAATCAATTTTAAAGTTTCACACCTAAACATGAAATTTATTGTTGATATAGAGGAAGAAGAAGATTAACTATTCTATTCTTACCTACTACTACTTTATGATAATTGAGAATAGAAAATTCTATGTACCTGAGTTCAAGATTTAGTGATTTGTAAAGAACCCTATAATTTTTCGTGAAATTTCTGTTGCCTCTCGTAATACCGTGCGCCTGTTTCTCTGTTTTCTGATCTCTAAGGCATAATCCCTTTTCTTTGTTCCCTTCAAACCTTTTAGCTTGAGTCACGTGACTCTCTTTTGCTTAATTATTTCTCTTTTTTTTTGGTTTGTATAAGGCTTTAAGCCTTTGTTTACAACAACCCTTTTATGGGCTTTAGGGTAATTATTTTTTTGACTTAACTAACATTTAATTATACTTACTTTTAATAATTAATAACATTAAAATTATTAATATTTTCCTAATTGTACATCCAATTATTTATAAATAGGGAAGTAACTCAAACTTAATCACAAGGGTTTTAGTCCGTAATAGAAGTAGAATTTAAGATTATAAAAAAATAAATAATTAAATTCTATATTTCGCGTGTCTTGAAACTTTTACATATTTGAGGAGTGTTACATGTAGAGAGTACTTATGGGTGGCTCAGAAAATAAGAGGAAAGTATCCTTAGTTGCATGGGATAAAATATGTTGCTCTAAGAAGAATGAAGGCTTAAATATCAAAAAATGTAGATTCCGGAACATGGCTGCAGTTGGAAAAATAGTATGGCAACTGGTAGTAAATAAAGATTCATTGTGGATAAAATGGGTACATGGTGTATACTTAAAGAATGGTGAGGACATCTGGAATCACAAAGTACCTGCAGATAGTAGCTGGTACCGGAGAAAGATCAAAGGGCTAGCTGATAAAATGCAGAATTGGTACATACATGGTAGATATAGGCTCACATCAACATGAGTCTATTCTATTAATAGGAGTTACATGGAACTAAGGAATGACCACCCAAAATTGGCTTTTGCTGAACTAATTTGGACTCCTGTGGCACAGCCTAAGCATAGATTCATCATGTGGCTAGCTATTCAAAATAGACTACTCACTAGAGTTTTTTGAACTAAAACTTACATATTTATTGCATAAAAGTTACAATAAGTCAAAATATTTAAAAATTATCTCTTGTTTGACTCCCCAAATAATAACATGTTCATTCTTTTTTAAAGAGATGGAGTAGTATTTAATAAGGGTAAAGTAGGTGTAAAATGATAAATTATCTTTTGATTTTCTTTTATACTGAACAAGTAAGAGTGGACATTTACTTTTAGTATAATAGACAAGTAAAAAATTGAGGGTGGAAGTATTAATCATTACTGGGGACCATAATAATGATCTATGGCCCTCCCTCTTACAAATATAAACTAGTGTAATGGTCCACGCTCGCGCAGTTCTTAACAAAAAAATGAATCTTATTACATAATAACTCATTTAAATTATTACATGAAATCTTCTTCAAAAGGTTATGTAATACATCCATGATACGCTCCTTTTCAGTCATTACTATTGAATATTGATGTGTCTTAGCAGAGGCCTTCTAAAGGTTGATGAAACAAGACAATATTTGCATTGGTATTGATAAAATCGAGAGACGATTTGATTAAGGATAAGTTTCTACTATCTCAGTTACCGATTTCAATGCCTAATCCCTCATAATTCAGAGACAGTAAGATACGTAAAATAAACTTTCAGGGTTCATAAAGTGCCAAAATTCAGCATCTATAAATTTCTCAGAAAAATATCACGCAAATCACTATCATGACAAAAACACAAAGGAAAATCATCTTTAACTAAGATTCCTCTTTCTGTGTATATATTATTCAAATTTAGAATCCATACATACTATGCTAAAGGTAAATTAATACTACTAAATAAGTATCAAGTAAAATTATCATAATAAACCCAAAAAATCATCTATTCAAGTCTTTGTTTGAATTTACATACAAGTCAAATATTTATAATATGCCATAGAAAACGTATATCAAACGACATCAAAATTGATCATCACGACAAATACATTAAAAATATTCACATATACAAGTTCATATGTTTGCATACAATAATGTTAACCATTTCTCCTCCTAAATGGTCCTTTGAATTTCTTCTGCATTGTGTATGTGGATTAATTTAAGGAAAAGTTCATATTGACCGTGACTTTCTATCTTGTGATTGTCATATTTGTTCCCGTCAATATTTGTGCCTTCAGCTTGAGAAGCACAAACTCTTGCATTTGAAGCAATTTTTTCTTCTTCATATTGCTTATGACTAATATACATTATGGAAAGAAAATGATATCGAACTTTAACAATCGTTAGAAGCATAGAACCTAGTGATGTTAGATATTTAATTCTTTGGAAATATTTGTTGAAAATGATAAGCTAGAGGATCTAACATTGTCTTACGTACTCTTCTTGGCAATTTCAGCTCCATTTTCTCCCCAGATGATATTGAGAAGATGAGACGTTGATGACGGAGAGTCCTTGCTACAATTATTTCTTTTAACATCCATTTGTTTGTTAAAAGAAGTAAATCAATAGTTACAGAAGGGAAAAAGTTGAATGTTATAACTTTAGAGACATTAGGGCTTCTAAAAATTAGGTAACCGATAATTTAGGTGAAAAAGGAAAATAAAAAAGAAAGAAAAAATAAGTACCTTTGATGAGTTACATATGCTTCAGATTGTTGGAGGCAGCAAAGTAAAGGGGCTTATATGAGCCACTGTTCTCTTATCACTCTTTATTACCATTAATACAATTCTTCATTGATTTCTTTATTTGCACAGTAAATAAATACAAACTGGCAAGGTTACTGATGAGATAGTGCAACCCATTACTATTAGTACATCTTATATTGTTAATTGCCACATGGTAGCCTATATATATTAACCAACGTGCTCTTCAATTACAAGTTAATTAATTACTTACTCTTTCTTGATATTCTATAACTGAATTCTCTTCATAATTAAGTAGTAATTACACTTTTTGTATATTCCATAACTGAAATCTTCTACTCCATAAGTCTCATCTGTTTCGTTATTAGTTCTAGGTAGTAAATGATTTTTTGGTATTAAAATTAGTAGAAAATCTCAAAAAATCAGAAAAAAGATAAATATGAAAACTTGCCATATAGGGATACCACATCAGCTGGCCAATTCCTAATTTTATATTTATATATAGATATCCCACGGGAGCGAAAGAATACTTTTTCCTTTTTTCTAAGTTTTTTAATGATATAAAAATAGTGTTGGAAACAAATTAAGCGCACCAACTAATTACCAACTATTACCTCTCACCAACTTAGACATATAGAAGAAATTACTCCACTTTCTTTTACCTCTATTCGATTTTTTTTTTTTTTTTCTCTATTGGAATTCAAGCCATGATCTCTCATATATTTCATCCTAACCTAATAGTTTGGACCGAGAAATATTCACAGAAAGTGAAGGAAAAAGAAGAGAGAGAGAGGGAAAAAAACTGAATGATTCATAAATCCAATTGAATTAACATTCAAATATAAAACCGGTGTTCAAGAAATAAGAGGGAAAAGGAAATCAATGCTCATTCGCTTGCCCGGTTAAGGATTTCAAGATTCTATTATTACTCTTCCTATGAACTTTGGGTTGTTCTGTCATGTTCTCTTTTCTAATCTTTTATTCTACGTTGATTGATTCACCAAATCAACAATGCTTATCAAAATGATTGTAAAATCCAGAAGCAAAAGGAGCATAAGCTGACAGAAGTCACAGAATTATATAAACTTACAATGTGAGGTAAATACTTACCGGCACCCAGTGTTTTACCGGTGTATGGTGATGGAGAAAGCGTGAAAGCAGCATCCTTGATTATCGACTGACTTTTCCTTTTCTTTGAAAAATTATATTTGACTTAGAATTACATTGTCTCAGCAGATTCATAAAAATTACTACTCCAATATTAAAGAAAAGAAGAAACAAAGTACTTAACTAACATTAATTTTAAATTATAAGTGGGGGAATAATTGACAGAACATATAGGGTCTTCTTAGGCAGCCTTTAAGAAGAGCTACAAACTGATACAATACACTTTTACATAAGCCGCCTATGTTTAAAATTAGTATTTTATAAAGAAAAAAGAAACAAAATAAGTAACTTCAATTAAATGATAAGTGGGAATAATATAATTGACAGATTGACATGGAGAATCATTTCAGGCAGCCTGTGAGAAGAGGCAGACATCCGCACAAACTGATATCTTAATTGGAATTGTACATTTTTACACAAGCCGCCTATTGTTTAGTAGTACTTAATTCATTGGTGCCTCTTATCGCATTTCAATAGCGACCTAACTTTATTAGTTTACTGATTACTAGGGGACCTTATGTTCTACGCTAATTAATCCCATAAAGTCAATTCAACAGTTTGTGGCTAAAGAAGAGTAGTGTGTAGTGAGCGAACATGGAATCTTGATAATGCGTTATGGGCTTATCGGACGGCTTACAAAACACTATATATAGGAGTTGTAGTTGGGGATCCTAGAGATTGTACTGTGTTTTTCTTCTCATTCATAGTGAAAAACGCTCTCTACTTTTGCCCGGAGGATTAGGCTTAACCGAACCTCGTTAAATCTGTGTTGATTTTTCTTCTCTATTTGCTTTGTGTGTGATTTCTAAAATTATAATAGGTTCATATTTACTATTTATTGCAATTTTAGTTAATTTTTATATATAATTTTATGCTTTGCATTGAAAGTACTTGGTCCAGACTAATCATGTACCGCCATGCTAGATCCGCCTCTGTTAGATTATGTATACTGAATGAAAGAGTTCTTGTCCTATCCATACGACATTGGAATAAATCATATTGTATGCGCTATAAGCTACTTTAAGCGTTGAAACGCCCCAACATTACTGATTTTATCCCTAAGAACTTTGATCAAATAAAGAAAGGTGTTACAAGAAAAATCAACAATGTTAATGCACACAAAAAATTTCCAGGAAACACGTTAATTAGATAAACATATATGTTTATTCCAATGTCCTACGCCCAAAAGACAATGGAATAAATTTACTAGTCAATTGCAGTAATTTTCAGAGCATATGAACACTTGCTTGCAGTGTGTTGAAAAACATTTTAAGAAAGGACAGTTAGCAGAACCCAAATCAATGGAGAGTTCGAAGGCTAAGGTTGAATTGAGAGGGGAAGTCGCCACGAACAACTTAAGTATTGATATTTGTTGCAATATAAATAAATGCCTGTAGGGTTTTCTACGTTTTTGGAGACACCGAAACATACGTTAGAGATTCTTATAGGGTTTTCTTTATTTTCTTCTATTCAAAGTGTAATTATCATATCATTTTCTCCCAAATAAATATTTGTATTGGATTCATACAATTTCTATTAGTTGGTGATGTAACAGTAACTATATTATCATCCTTTGATTGAAAACGAAAAAAGGAGTAAAGTTAAAGAACATTTTTATTTTTCTTTTAATCTTACCTTATTTTTAACTACTTCGTAATAAAAAGAGAAATGTGCACTTCTCCCAAAAATTAGATAAAAAAATTAAAAGCGAATTGGAACTACTAGTAATTACTGACATAAAAGCATAAAAGAATTGTTGACAACGCACTAGGTGCTGCAAGCAAATGTTCTATACTAAGATAATTGCTGCAATTTGCTAGCAAATTTATCATCATTATTAATTTAGGATAGGCACAGACAATGAGACAATTCGTACAGTATAATACATGATTTCTCCCATGCATCCCAAGTCAAAATATTTCATAAAGTAGCACAACTTATGACCAGATCTCAATAATGGGAGATGTCACTATAGGACTCCTAACAGAATGGTTTCCATTCTCTTCAACCCAAGTGATGGACCCAACGTTTCTACTCTGACCCTCATCACCTAAATAACGAATTGTCAAAGTATAACTTTGTTTCTCATTTTTCTTCTTGAATACCAGAGTTTGTGGTGATACTGAAACTGTAGTGTTCTTTGGAGCTTTTAGCTTAGCTTTATAAGTAGCTGCACCTTGACCAACATTTGTTACTGTCCTCCTGAATTTCTGCTCCAAGAATGTGAAGGGTCCCTCGAGGGGGTACAATGCAATGAACGACGGGTAATTGAGATCGGCGGATGGATTTGAGCAGTTGTGGTTGTCTGATGATCTTGCAATTGTCTTGAATTGCTCTTCTGTGAAATTCAGAGAGCATAGAAGATTTACGTAATCTTGTGGAGTAGCATCGTATACTAGGCCAGGATCAAGCGCTCTGTTGGGATCAACGTGTCCTGCTCCCATGTCTAGGGGCGTGGCGGCCTTGTTAATGTCCGAGTCTTTAATAGGTTTTCGAGTGTTGTCCAAAGGATCTGCTGTGGTCATCATGGCAGAGCGAATAGCTGAAGGACTCCATTCAGGATGCGCGCCTTTTAGCATTGCTGCAATTCCAGCAGCATGTGGTGCAGCCATAGATGTGCCTGATTCAAGAATGTAATCAGTGGACAATTCTATGTTTGGCCCAATACTTGTAGCAAATACGTTTGGTGGATATGCGGCAAGAATCAGCACCCCTGGTGCCAATATATCTGGTTTTGCAATTCCCAAGTAGCTTCTGGAGGGGCCTCGTGCTGAGGATGCAGCAACAACTGGTGCTGGCTTTACATCCAGATACGTCTCTTGGAATGTGATGGTGGCCGTGGGATCGACAGTATTTTTTACGTAATTGATGGCTTGTTTCCCTTCCTTTTTGTTAATCACAACTCCAGGGTTGGGAAATGTAGCAGACCTGAACACTCCTGGATCCTCAGAAATAAAGATGCCTGCTTTAAGTCTTGCTCGAGCGACAATACGCATTTGATCAGAGAAATCCCCATTATCTTCACATATAATGATGGTACGTTCCGGATCAGATAGTTGTGATAATAATTCTTCCGAATTGCAATCAGCTAGAGTCTTGTTGTAAATCACTGTTGAATCCTTAACAATGGCTCTTGCAGGAAACAAGCTCCAACCCCTGATTTTTAAGCCATTTCCCAAAGTCAAAGTGCCAGCAAATGTCCTGTCTGTGTGGCCTGATGCCACGCACAAGATCCATGGAGATCCGTTGTTTAAACTTCCAATCCCCGGACCTCGATTTCCAGCAGAAGCTGAAACTAGCACTCCCTTCATCATAGCTCCAAAAGAAGCAATGGATATAGAATCCTCATACAAAGGAATGAAACGGAACCCAAATGAAATAGATATCATGTCAACACCGTCTGCCACAGCTTGGTCCATAGCAGCAATTAAATCTGAAGTAAAGGTTCCTTCATTAAAGCTAAACTTGTATACGGCCAGACTAGCTCGTGGCGCGACTCCTCTTGCTGTTCCTGGTGCATATCCAAAGTGGGAAACACCTTTGGCGAAATTTCCAGCAGCAATGGAAGCAACGTGTGTGCCGTGACCATCAGTATCCCTTGCCGAATTCATGGAAATGTTCACAGTTGGATCATTAGCCAAAATTCCCTTATTGAAGTAATTAGCCCCAATAAGTTTTCTGTTGCACAATGAAGTGTTAAACTGTGTGCCTGGCTTGCATATACCCTTCCATCTTTTGGGGATTTCAGGCATACCATCATCTCGAAAACTCGCAGATTCAGGCCAGATGCCAGAGTCAAGAACACCAATGATCACATCTTGGCCTAAACCAGAAGCAGGCCATAGCCCAGATGAAGGATTAAGCTTAAGGAAATCAGATGTGTGGGTAGTTTGAGGTTCCACAGTTCTATCTTTATAAGCTGAAACAAAACCTGGTGACTTCTTCAAAGCTTGCAGTTCATCTTTGGACAAAACAGCACTGAAGCCATGAAACACATTGTCATAAGAGTAAACAAGTTTTGGAGCGGAGTGGAATCTGTCTACTGATGAAGGAACTGCAGCTTTAATGGAATCAATAGTGGAAGAATGCCAATGATGGTGATCAGCAAAGATATTAGGCATTAAGGATTTATCCAAATGGACAATGTAAGTGGATCTTTGTGCTGTGGCTAACAAACAGAAGACAAGAGCAGAAAGAAACCATGAAAGGAAAAGAAGATGAAAATAAGGCAACCCCATCTTTAGATCTTAGTGTTGGCTACACACTACACCTTCTTAAGCCACCACAGATTCAAGTGATTTTATAGGATCATGCAAGCAGCATTTGGTTCTTGCAATAATCTATATTGCTAGTCAAGTAAGGATTGAAAGTATAGTAAAGAAAGGCGGCTAAGCTTTGTGTATAAGTAAAATGAACCTATAAAGTATCAGCTTGTATAGATGTCTTGTTCTTCTCACTGTTACCAATCTTGTTGGCTGCTTGGAAGGAACCAATAATGTAGTAATTTGCAAACATGGCCCCACTTGTTATCCATTGAAGTCTATGTTATCTATTACTATATGATTTCTTGTTTTCTTAAATGATCTTGTGAGGCCAGATAAGACAGAATTATGATAAACTAAGTCAAGTGTATTCTCTTTTAAGCAAAAGAAAAGTCAATAATCAATGGGTGTTGCTTTCACTCTTTCTCCATGATCAAATTCTACATGCTAGGATATGCTACTTTAGCTTCTGGATAATATAATCTAACCTGACCACAAGGGCCAGACTTGCCCACTTGCTGATGAGTCAGCTACTGACATTATAAGCATTTCTTTATTTGGAGAATCAATCAAAGGAGAATTGAAAAGATTAGGAAAGAGAACATGACAGAACTTAAAATTCTTAGGTGGAGAATAATAAATTCTTTAAATTTCGTAACAAATGCAAGCAATTTGTATGGATTTTCCCTCTCTTTTTTTATCTCTTATTTCACGAATAGGAATTTTATATTTCATCATCAGTTGAATAGTATTTAAGAATTAACTGAGAAAAAAATTATAATCCTAGCAGGGAAAGTGAAAAAGTGATTGAGTTTTTCCCCTCTTTTCTTCTATTCTTTTACTTTGTATACGTAAATTTTTTCTCGTTCTAAATTTCCATAAATAAATTTCTGAAAGTCTGTATCCGATTACTTTTCATGATACTCTGTTCCCCATTTGGTAAAATTTGTTGGGGCATTAATAATGTAGGGGCACAGTAGTATCCTCTCTTGAAATTTAGTGGTAAAAATTTATTTTGTATTGTATCCGGATGTTTATATCAAATTATATTGAACTATTATGATTGAATCAAAAATTGAAATGAGATTTAGTAATAATAGTGTAAGTGAATATATATAGAGAAAATACATAAAATGCCCATCAAACTTGTTCGGAAAAATCATTTACACCTTAACTTTAGGGGCGACCTATGTCCACCCTATTCTTATTTGGGATGAATTTAATATCCCATTGGTAACACATAGTCAGTCTTGTGGTGGGATGTGTAGTACACACGCACCACGTGTCAAAAGCTCCTTTATTTTTCCCCCACTTATTTCGTTACTTTTTTTTTTGAACTCTTATTTTCTGTGTCATCTTCATCACCACCTACACTAACATGGAAGATCCAACACTTCCAGCTTTAAAAAGTAGGGGAAAATTTCTCGTCGAAAAAATGAAGCCGGCAAATCCCAAACTTTTCAGTCAGTTAAAATCCCTCAAGTTTCGGCAAAATTTATGTCCAAACAGGCCAGATTACATTATTATTCAATTTTTTTCAACGAAATATTACAAGAAATAAATCAGAAAGACATGATTTTTTGTAGCTAGTACAAGTATATATATATATATATATATGGAAAGTACACGTGGTATTGCTATTGCTAAAAGGTAGTGGAGAGTATCTCTACTCTAGTAAAGAAAAACTAAAAGAGAAAAAGAAGAAAAAAGAAAAAAAATAGAGGGATGGAGGCAAATATAATGGCGGAAAATGGAGATACAGTAGTATCTTGGATGGGAAAAATGAAATGGTGACAGAAAGAAGAAAAGGTAGAGAGAGAAAATAAAAAGACAAAAAAATAAGAAAAGAAGAAGTAAAAGAAAAAGGGACGTACACGGTAAAAATATGTCTATTTTTAATCATTTCCCTCTTACACGCGAGTTTGGGAGAGTGGAACTACTGCCTTTGCCACGTCACCATTTAGGGTGATATTAAATTCACCTCAAACAAAAATAAGAGGGACATAGGTCGCCCGTAAAGTTAAAGTGTGTAAATAATTTTTTCGGACAAGTTTGATAGGTAACTTATTTTCTCATATATATTATATATTCATTGATTTAATATAAATATCGAGTGTGAATAAATTTTTGTCTATATCAGGAGAGTAGATAATGCCATGGACGTTTTTCGGGGTCCCAAGTTTGATGAATGACTCAAAATCATTCATGTAATGCGACGAAGTGGGGAGGGAGTGGCATGTGGGTTTTCTGGGGGGGGGGGGTTGTGACGAATATTCAACAACAATTAATACTGCCGACACTCAGCTTCTAATTAGTGTTTGGATACTAGGAGAAGAACATAGATCTCTCCACTGGAATTGGCCAACATTGTATGGCAAAGGAAAGTAAAAACTCTACTCCATCTTTCTTTAAATAAATAGTGGATATCTTTATTTACGGGGCTTAAACTTCTTAACGACACATATTACTTTATCACAGTCACTAATTTTCTTTCGATCTTTAGCTATAATGAGAATTCATCAGTTTTAATTGAGAAGTTAGCTTTGATATCTTTCATTTTCATTGTACTGTCTCGAACAAAGTCCATTTGAAATGTACAGTTTCTAACTCATGCTTAAATTGTACTTTATCGAACAATTCTCTCGGAGTTCCTTTTAAAAATTGTAACACATTCATATCGAGATTCTCGTAAGAAACTTTA
This sequence comes from Nicotiana sylvestris, assembly GCF_000393655.2. Classification (NCBI taxonomy): domain Eukaryota; kingdom Viridiplantae; phylum Streptophyta; class Magnoliopsida; order Solanales; family Solanaceae; genus Nicotiana; species Nicotiana sylvestris. Next base: position 114,309,426 of record NC_091065.1, read on the forward strand.
TCGAATGATCCTCCTCGCACCTTATGATTGGTATCCATCCGTTCCACGTCGAGATATTCCTGTAAGTTACAAATAAAGTACTATATGCTTACTTAGTTGTACTTTGCCTAACGAGAAAAGGGTAAAATGTGATAACAATATGTTGTTATATACTTGAAAAGTCGATTTATTATGGTCACGACACATATGTAGCCTCAATTGCAGCGGGAAATGATGTCCAAGGCGTTTCGTACTTCGGATATGCCAAGGGAACTGCAAGAGGAGTTTCTCCGCGTGCTAGATTGTCTATTTACAAAGTATCATGGCCTGAATTTTTAACCTCTACTGCAGATGTGATTGCTGCTATGGATCAAGCTGTCGCAGATGGAGTTGGCATAGTATCCATTTCCATGGGATTCCGTCATATTCCATGTTGGCACTAGAAATTCCCTTTTCCCTGAAGCTATTACAGAGAAAAGATTAAAGGAGAACGATGATAGACAACATAGAAAGTCAAAGTCAAATGCCGATATTTATATATCTATATAAAAGAGGGACAAAAGAAAATGATGAGAAACTAGGATTACTATTTATTTCTTCCTTCAATTTTTGCCCTTCTCCTTTTTTAAGTGTTGTGTTAAAAAATTGGAATGTCACTTTTAAAGCCCTTATTTACTGAAAAGCCACTTTCAATAGTCATTTTAAATATGCCTCATCATTTTCCCTTTCTTCCTTCCACGATTAGAGGCCCGTCACTGTGGTGTGTTTTTTCTTTGTGGTAACGTTCTCTTCATCTTATTTCTCCAATTGCTAGAGGTAAATTCCTTCCTTTTGGTTTTGAAATTAATCAGTTCTCTTTCATGTTCTCTTGGTGTTTAATCTGATCACTTTTATTTTTATTTTATTTTTATCAAATTGTTTTTATTTTTATTTTTCCTATCATTTTTTGATATACGTCCTTCTAAAATGACTAACAGCATAAAGTATTCTCTTCCCTTTTCAAGATTAATAATTTATATATATCTATGTAATGAGGGGCTTGGCAAGGTGATATGACATTTTCATTGACTGGGAAATGGATTTATCTAATTTCTTATGCTTTGGTGGTTTTACCTATTTTTCTTTAACAAGAAAAAAAATTAAACCATTCGATTACAACTCCAACAGTTCCAACTTGACATTTTGGAAGGGCATATTAACAATCATTAACTTCTTATTTCGTAACAGTCACGAACTGATGAAGACTTTTTTCCGTCCATTATAAGTAGGCGAACTGGTTTCCTGACCACTTAGACTTGTAGGGCTTCTGAAAACCGATACACAAATTTTCTTCTTTCCCATTTAAACACTCAAACTTGTAAAACCTATAACTAATAAACACTTTTGACCATTGACTGTGCTTATGTGGAGGTAGCTTATTTTACGTGGACATAATGCGTACAAGTCACATTCAAATGACGCGTGTATCTGTTACTATTTATTAAAAAGATTGTAAAATCAAAAAAATATACATAAACTATAAGGAAAACCAAAAAAGAAAAGAAAAAAAACTTTCAACCTACCTCTCTTCCTTCATCGTTTTCTCCATTCCCGTTCGTCCAATTTTTCGTTTACTGTTCTTTTACCCTTTGTCCTCTCCACTGTTCTACTATATTAATGAAGTCAAAAATAAATTTCTTTCACCATTTTTTTTTCTTGTGTATGCTCCTTCTAATTTCAACAGAGAGAATAAAACTGTCAACAATCGAGCTCAAAATATATCAGATCCAAATGTGATGTTGGGCGTAACTTTCGCCAGAAAAACAAAACAAAAGCGCAAAAAGGACATCAGGTTTCATTGCATTCATGGGGTCCAATCATACCCATTGTTTCTGAATTTACAAAAGGCTAGCAAATGTTTTGAAGAAGAGAAGAGTAATTTTTCTTGAAGTTGCAGTGATTTTTCTTGTATTTTGACATTGAGTTCCGTGATTATTTTTTCTTTCTTCTTGATGTTTATCCATTTTGATTTTTTCGACATTGGGAAGTCTCACTTTTAGTGGATCAGATCACAAGTTTCACCATTGAAAATGGTGGCTGGGTGAGGAAATTTATTCCAGCACATCTATGGTGAAGAAGAAAATAAGGAAAACAAAAGAAAAGGTAGAAATTAATAAATTTATTCCAGCACAGCTATGGGGTTTGTTTTCGCGCCCTTGACGTGTAACAATTCCATTGGTAATTTGCTGACTGGATGGACACATCTGTGAGTGTGTAATACACGCGCGTAGGGTCAAGGGTCAAATGTGTTTATTAGTTAAGGGTTTCACGAGTTTGAGTGTTCAAATGGGAAAGTCTAAAGTTTATGTATCGGCTTTCAAAAGCCTTACAAGTTTAAGTGGCCAGAAAACCATTACGCCTTATAAGTATTAGTCTCAACAAAGAAATGCTATTTTTCTTTTTTCCTCATTCTTTTTGCCTTTCTTTCATTTGCAATATTGAAAAATTCAAAAGGTACGTTATTAATCCTCTTAATCACACCTATTCCAAAAGACTCTTTCTTAATCCTTTTAATTGCACCTTCCGCTCTTCCGTTCGTAACTACGTATGTCTTCTGTATTTGTTGTGCTTAAATTGGTATCATTATATTACTCTTTCTCACACATTATTCTATTTTAAAGTTTAACAGGGTTTCAATGTTAGGGGATTTGGAAGAAGGGGAGGCGGGTAACGACGAGTTTTCATTTTTATTGTCAAGTAGTAAGACTAGATTTATGCCAGTATGTCTTATTTTGTGCATTAAAGGATTTTCGCCACCAATAAAACTTATGCAACGCCCAACAATATTATTATCGGTTAAAAATTACAAAAATTTCTCCTCGAAAGGTTTTCATTTCACCATAAGTGTTCTTTTATTTCCCTTTTCTACACTAAAACAAATTTTTATTTTTTGTTTGTTTTCCTTAAAAAGTTTAGCTGTCAGAGAATACAAGATGAATCCCACCAAGGCTTCCATAGGACATGATGTTTTTAATGTAAATGTCCTAGCGGCAGAGGTAACAGTATAATAGTATGGACGTAATGATTTCTTCTTCTTGTAGTACCTTTTTGTTTATTGGGCAATTAAGATAATAAATCATATTATTCTTATTGGTAGTATTACATTTTCTAGTAGTGAAACTAATTCTTTATAAAGCCATATCAGACTTCAGATATTACAAGTTCATTTTGCATAAGAGTTGTCTGAAGACAATTTTCATTAAAATATAAAGATACTATAGAGTACTATCACGTTTTGCAAATTCAAATGTATTCCAACTTGCTCTTGGAGATGCTAGAAATTTCCGGTGATGAATTTAAAAAACAGATTTTGGGGGAGAACATGAAGCAGAAATAACCAAAGGTAAAAATCAAGTTTTCTATGCACTTGCCAAGGCTGGCGAAAAGAATATGGTTTTTGATAAAAAAAACATTATTACCATCCCTTTTTACTTTCTTTGTGTTAAAATTTAATTTTATTGCTTATACATTTCCGGTGATAAATGTAAAAAACTAATTTTGAGGGAGAACATGAAGCAAAAATAACCAAAGGTTACAAAAATCAAGTTTTCTATGCACTCGTCAAGGCTGACGAAAAGAGTACATGATTTTTAATAAAAAGTATTGTTACCATCCTTTTTATTTTCTTCTGTGTAAAAAATTAAATTTTATTGCTTAAACATGATTTTCTTTATAATATAATTATTAACATAAAAGAAATATGGTAAACTATCCTCAAAGTATTTTCATACGTTGTTGTCCTCGAATATTTTTATTTTAATTATTTTTCTATAATTGAGCAGATAAATGTGATAATAGATTTAAGCTATCACTACTCACAAGTTAAATCGCAAAATCATGAGTTTTGAAATTATTTATTAGAAATTTTTTACTCGACCAATTATGCAAAAGGGAAAAAAATAATGTGGAATATTTTTGTACAATAGAAAAAGAACAAGAAGGAACCTCTCATTTTTATGATAAATGTGTGCAAGGAATATTTTTCTCCTACAGTTTTCCGGTCTCTTTGCTTTTAGGGTGGTACTTGGATATGTATTCTCTTTTGAATGGTTATTTTGCTAATATACGAGATAGGTGATGGGAATATTGAAATAGACAGATGAATTATTTGTTATACTTTATCAGGAGAAAAAATGGAGAATTGCAGTTTACAAGCATTAAAAGGAGAGTTAAGTTTTGGATTAGCAGGAAAGTGGGAGAAAAGGGAAAGAAATAACCAAAAAAAAGGAAAGAAAAAAAAAAGAAGGTTGGAAGTAGCGGTAGAAAAGGGAGGAGTTTTTAATCGTTTCATTTCATGAAGTTTTTGAAAGACAAAAGGACAATTATCTAATGAAAGAATAAAAATCAAACACTTTGCATGTATTCAATGTATATTGGACTAAGAGATCATATATTAAAACTCCCTACACAAATATTTAAAAGCATAAAAAATTAAAGTTCTTTTTATTCTTAAATTTTAAAGAAAATCTAAATAACAAAAACACAATTCATCTAAAGAAAATACAATTTTTTTGTTTCATAAAAAGAACTATTATTAAATCTTTTGATGTTTTATAAAAATTCACTAGTTTCCAATAATCTTTAGACCATTTTATCTTCAAATATCAAGGCTAATCTCGTTCGTCCATCTGGTTTAAAGAGAAGTTCATCTGGGCCGTTCATTTTGGACACAAAAGGGACACCTGCCAAGCAGAGGCTACCAGGTCCACAATCCTCTTCACTTCTCAAGTGTGTAGAAGAAATATATAGATAATATTAATTCATGGTATTCCTTAAAGATTCTTTTTGTTTGTTATAGATAGCTGAATAAGGATAGGACACGTGTAGCTATTATAACAGATTTTATTCTCTTGTTTTGTATAAAATCATGTATAGTGATCAGATGAAATATACGATCTAAAAAATCATTCCAAATTTTCTTTTCTCTGATATCCATTATATGGAGATTCTATAGCGATTGCGGCTTTTGGTGCCATGATGAAAGGCATCTTAGTTTCTGCTTCGGCAGGAAATCGTGGTCCAGATATTGGATCTCTAGGCAACGGAGCCGCATGGATCATGACTGTTGCATCTAGTGCTATAGATCGAACCTTTGCAGGGACTCTGACTCTAGGCAACGGGCAAAAGATCCGGGGTTGGAGTTTGTTTCCTTTGAGTGCACTTGTCAAAAATTCAATCTTGACATATAACAAGACCCTCTCTTCTTGCAATTCAACTGAATTGTTATCCTAAATTTTCTCGGCTGATCTTAGCGTCATAATTTGTGAAGGTCCAGATGAATTCTTCTTTGTGAAAGTACAAGAGGAGAGGGGGGTGAATTGTGGTTTGTTAAAAACTTAGTCGACTAACGGTGATTTTAGTTAACTAGATCAAGAGCAGAAATAAAGTAAACAAATAGAGAAAGACATACAACAATTTTATACTCGTTCAGTACCGGTGTGGTACTTACATCCAGTTTTTCTTGGGTCACAAGGATTCCTTTTAGATCTTGAAAGAATTACAACAGGGATGGTTTTGATTCGTTCACCACCAACGAAGTACAGTAATCAGTGTCACACCTCCTTTTTTCGCCCCCGCGAGGGGCGTAGGAGTTTTTTCCAATTAAAGGACAATCGAAACGGGATTTATTTATTTATTTCAGAGTCACAACTTGGGAGATTTAGGGTGTCCCAAGTCACCAATTTAATCCCGAATCGAGGAAAAGAATGACTCCATATTACAGTCTGCGCACCAGAAATCCGGATAAGGAATTCTGTTAACCCGGGAGAAGGTGTTAGGCATTCCCGAGTTCCGTGGTTCTAGCACGGTCGCTCAACTGTTATATTCGGCTTGATTATCTGATTTTATACAAATATGAACTTATGTGCAAATTTTATCTTTTAACCGCTTTATTATTATTGTTTTTAAAAGAAATATGAACATCGCTTAAAACACGTCTTTGGACTGCGTTACATGAAATGCACCCACAATCCGGAACACGTTTTATTTGATGTTTTGGGATTTGGATTCGGGTCGCATGAAATGCACACCCAGGCTTAAGAAAGTAAAATATTAAACACGCGCCTAAAGAGACTATCGCGTTATTATTTTGGGGAAGACCGTGAAATTCGCTAAACGGTCCTTCCGAATTCTAATTAAACCATACATTTTGTGAGGGCCCCGCAATCTATACGTTTTATTTGGCGAGGCTCGTCTCATTTTTATTTTTAAAGGATAAACCTACAATGACTATATTTTCTATTAAGTTCGTCTCTAAAATAAAAGAAAATCTCTTAATTATTTACATGCTGAAAAACGTAACTTATTAGTTATTAGTTTACGGCTAATGCGAATGGAAAATTGCGATCGAGTTTGTACAAAGAAAAACTGCTTTCATTTTATATTCTGTTATTCAATAATACTAGAACATGAGATTGACCATAATATCAAAACAGATTAATTATTCTCCGTAATTTAAACTAACATTATTAGATGAAGAAAGTATACATATGCAACCTCATTATTCATTATCTACTTTATTGAAGCTGTTGGATTTTTATTATTGCATTTCAACTTCAAAGCTTTATCACTACAAGATTCGAATGTGTACCTGGAATTCGAATTACAATAAGAAAGAAAAGAGGTCAGGAGCAACAATGTACAGCAGTAGCGCAGCAACAGAATCCCACAGCAAATAACAGCAACAAAAACCAACAATAACCAATGTAACAATGGTCTGAGCCAAACTGAAAAACCCCGGAAAGCCTGACTGAAAATCAATAGCACTAAACGCAATCCACAGAGGCAGTAACAAAGTTCTGATTTCAGTAGTAAAGAAAAGGACCTCACTTTCAATTTTTAGCTCTCAAAGACTGACTTTTAATTCTGAAAAAATAGCCTATTTCTCACTTTGAAGTTCTGAAAATTTTTCTTCTCCAAATTTTCAGTCCCCTTTTCTATATCAACTCCTCCTATTTATAGGCTAGAACTAAACATTATTTATTCAAAGTTTTTCACTTTCAGCCTGTATATTCCCCCCATGTGCATATATACACTTTTATCATTAATCTCATGCTTATTTTCTGATTTCCCACCCTTAAAGATACCAGACAGGGTGTATTCTGCACTACTAATTCCCTTTTGTTATTATTGCCTTGCCCTCACTCTTAACAATCTGTATTTAAACCACTCTGATTTACAACTACACCAAATCACTATACAGCTACAACCAATCCTTAAACCAAATTCACACAAATGATTCAAGTATCAAAACAAACCAAAGAAGTGATTCGGGTTGTACTCGTCCAAACAAAGCAGTCATAAACTAACTATTCGACGAAGTTGTTCAAATCGAAGGTAGCTTATAACGCACACTCAAACAAACAGAAGAAAAACCTTGACCAAATAAAAGGTCTTGAAGAAGAAGGAGAACTAATGAACAAGACAAGATTTACAAAAATAAACACTTTAAACAAAGATTCAATAATCCGAAAAATAGAATGAACAAAATAAGATTATGAACAACACTTAAAACCAAAAACCATAACAGAAAATAAATCAAAATGAACTAAATAATCTTGAAAGAAAAATCTGAAACTTGAACGAACCCAAGTCGAACTCGGAGTTGAACTATTGGAGGTCGAACAGACTGTTTTGTGGACATTGAAAAAGGACGAAGCAGAAGTTGGACGTTTGGACTGTGGCGGATTAGCCTGGAGGGACGAGGGTGTCGTGAGGCGTCGAGGAACAGCAGCGGCAGCAGCTGGACTCGCTGCTGCCATGGTCGTCGGGGCAGCAGCAGCGGCAGTGGTCGTGAGCTGGTGTTGGGGTAGTGGGGTGGTGGTCGTGAGGAGCAATGGTCGACGGGGGGCAGTGGGGTTTGGTCATGAGGAACAATGGTCGATGGGGGGGGGCAGTGGGGTTTGTTTGGACGTGAAGAAGGCGACGGGGGTGGTCGACTGAAGCAACAGCAGCAACGAACAGCTGCTGCTCGACGGGATGGGGGCGGCGATGGCGACGCATCAGCAGTGCTGCTGGGGAAGCTGAGGGTGAGCGAGTCGTTTTGGACGTGAAAGAAGAAGAAGCAATGGGCTAGCCCGTTTCTTTTTTTTTAGTTTCTTCTTCTTCAAAGCCAGAAGAAGAAGATGAACAGTACGTTCTCTTTCTTTTTTTTCAAATCCCCTTTCTCCTTTTTTCCTTGTCCGTGTATCCCCCTTTTTTTCTTTTAAAATCTTCCGTGTAAGTCCAAAATGAGAGGCTCTCATGTGTAAAAAGCGTGAGAGACAAGTGTCTCAAAATATGAGCCCATCACATTGTGTTCCGTCCGTGTCCCCCACGCATGTCCCCCATGTGTGGTGGGCTCGGATTATTATGGGCTAAGTCCGAAAATTAGGCCTAAAAACGGGTAGTTTGAACCCAAATATTATTCTTTTTCCCGGACCCGAGAATAAAAACACGATATTATTCAATTAATCCTATGCAAGCAAAATAACTACCAAAATAAGACTAACATTTAAAACAAAAATATTTTTTTTTTGTAATTTTCGGAATTATACAACGAAAAAAATATAAAGTACTATTTCTATATATATATTTTTAAGTTTAAAATGACTACAAAACAGTAATAAAACTACATTTTTTATAATTTTCGAAATTATAAAAAATACAAAAATAAGGTACTATTTTTTTTTTGTATTTTTTCAAGTTTATGAGAAATACATAAGCTAAAATTTATATATTTTTTTTGTAATTTTTCTTTTTTTGCGAAGAAATAAAGTAAAATAGTCAAAATAGCTATATTAGACTCAATTCAAATATTAACGTTTTGTAGCCCTCTTTTTTTTTTTTTGATAAAACTAAAATTCTAAATTGAGCTACAAACTAAATTAACTCCAAAAATACTAATTAAACTCCTAACAACAATTATCATACACAATTAAACACCAATTAAAACAAAATTGCATAATTTGACATTAAATACTAACAATGCAAAATATTCCTATTTTTTTGTGACTTTCATTTTTGCAAAACAAACTTAATTAAAATACTTAAATGAAAAATGTGATATATTTTATATTTTTATTAATTAAAACAAATAAACATGCACTCATAAAAATACAAATAATTATACAAAAATACCACAAAATAACAAAAATTGCACACAAAGGAAAATTGTTTTATTTTGAATTTTTGGGAGTAATTCTTTCATAGGGCAAAAATCACGTGCTTACAGCTGCCCCTCTTTGCCCGAAAAAAAAACGAAGGGTTTTCGTGCAAAGATAAAGTGAGCGATTTTTGCCCTTCCGAGTACTCCGCGTGAAGCATTTTTTGAAAGATTTGACCGAACCTTTGCTTCAGAGGTTTCCTACATATCCTGGGCCAAACAAGAATCAGGTCAATGTAGTTCGGGAAGTTTTGGTAGCTGAGACTACCAGGGAACTGTGGTTCTGCTGTTACTGCTGATGTATACTGTTACCACTGCCTTACTGATCTCCTTATTACACCGTATCCAAAAAGAAAACAAGAAAATCAGAAGCTAGGCTAGCCTATGGATCACAAGATCTTATCTATTTTCAACTTGTCTTTGCTATCTTGCTTTCTTGTCGGATTGTGTTTCTTCCGCCGCTTCTTTCTTCCGAAAACTTGGGGATAGCACTGACCTTTTGCTTTTCTGAATCTCAGTCCTCACTATCTTGTTCGGTCCGCTGGGATATGGCTTCCTCCACTAAACTTTCAGAGGTTTCTCTTGGGATACGACTTTTCTTCATCAGATTTGTTATGCTGGGAACAATTGAGGTTCAAAGGCCGCTTCTTTTGAGATTTGTCTTATTTTCCCTTTGACTCATGCGCTTGAATTTGTGCTGGACTTCTCGTTGCAACCTTCTGTCTTCTTTCTGATTTCTGAATTTGGACTTATGCTAGGACCTTCTGTTGCAACCTTCTGCTTCCCGATGTTGGGGAACTGATTTCAAAACCTGAAGTATAAGACTGAAAAGTATTCCTCTCGTTATACAGGTGGGCGCCTGAAACATGAAATATAAAGACTGAAAAGTATTCCTCTCGTTATACAGGTGGGCGCCTGAAACATGAAATGTAAAGACTGAAAAGTATTCCTCTCATTATACAGGTGGGCGGCTGATACATGAAATGTAAAGACTGAAAAGTATTCCTCTCGTTATACAGGTGGGCGCCTGATACGTGAAATGAAAAACAGAAATGTATGCCCTCATTATACTGGTGGGCGGCCTAGGACATAAAATGAAATAGAAAAGTATACCCTCATTATACTGGTGGGCGACCTAGAACACGAAATGTAAAGACTGATGTATACCCTCATTATACTGGTGGGCGACCTAGGACAGGAAATGAAAATAGCATACCCTCATTATACTGGTGGGCGACCTAGGACATGAAGTGAAAAATGCATACCCTCATTATACTGGTGGGCAACCTAGGACATGAAATAAAAAATGCATACCCTCATTATACTGGTGGGCGACCTAGGACAGGAATGAAAAATGCGTACCCTCATTATACTGGTGGGCGACCTAGGACATGAAATGTAAAGACAGAATTGTATACCCTCATTATACTGGTGGGCGACCTAGGACAGGAAATGAAAAAATGCATACCCTCATTATACTGGTGGGCGACCTAGGACATGAAATGTAAAGACAGAATTGTATACCCTCATTATACTGGTGGGCGACCTAGGACAGGAAATGAAAAAATGCATACCCTCATTATACTGGTGGACGACCTAGGACATGGAATGAAAAATGCGTACCCTCATTATACTGGTGGGCGACCTAGGACATGAAATGTAAAGACAGAATTGTATACCCTCATTATACTGGTGGGCGACCTAGGACATGGAATGAAAAATGCGTACCCTCATTATACTGGTGGGCGACCTAGGACATGAAATGTAAAGACAGAATTGTATACCCTCATTATACTGGTGGGCGACTTAGGACATGAAATGTAAAGACAAAATTGTATACCCTCATTATACTGGTGGGCGACCTAGGACAGGAAATGAAAAAATGCATACCCTCATTATACTGGTGGGCGACCTAGGACATGGAATGAAAAATGCGTACCCTCATTATACTGGTGGGCGACCTAAGACATGAAATGTAAAGACAGAATTGTATACCCTCATTATACTGGTGGGCGACCTAGGACAGGAAATGAAAACAGAACTGCATACCCTTATTATACTGGTGGGCGACCTAGGACATGGAAAAATATAAAAAAAATGTATTTGGATTTGTTTCCTCGTTCCTCCGAGAAATTTTTTAACAACGGCAGAAAATTTCTGCCCCGGTTTTGGTGACCTTCTTTGTGGCGTGTTTTTCTGCCATCATCAACCTTTGTTTTCCTGTAAAAATCAAAGAAAACTTTGTTAGTCTTAACATGGTGAGTAATGATGTCACTCCTGTTGGGGGATGATTTTTTCTTTCCCTTTCCCTTGCTCTGTGCTCCCAAAACTGGTTGGGGATAAAGTTGCTTGCTGGGGATGATATTCCTGCTGGGGATGATATTTCATTTATCTCTTCCCCGCTTTTGTTTCAAAACATGCTGGGGGAGTTCTCTTCAACTTCAAAACTACTCCCTTAAAAGTTTATTTTCTCTCAGCACTGCAGGACATAAAATGTTAACATCTGGGGATAACGTTATTGAGGATAAGACTGTTAGGGTTATCTTGTTGCGGATTAATTCTCTCTCCCTCTTTCCCCCTTTCTGTTTTGTCTGACCCCCTTGGACCTTGGTCAGTGATCTATCGAAGTTCTACCGGGGATTTTTTTGGAACTTGGTTCATAAGTCTTTAAACCTCTGATTCCCGCTTTTCTTCATGTTCCCCTTAACTTTCCAAGACAGTTTGTCATTTGGTGTTGCAACTAATGCCTTTTGTCTTATTGTCTTGACTTTGGCCTATCCCCTTCGTATTTTGCTTTGTACTCTTTCGGCCCCTGGTAGTAAACTCTGAAAAATCCTTTTCGAAACAAATTTCTGAAAAAAAAATCTTTTTAGACAAAGAAAATGAAAAGATAGAAAAAAAGAAAAAATCTTCCTAAGCAAACGCTGGGGGAGAAGAAAAGGAAAGAACTTATCTGGACGGTATGACTGGTCTCAATGATCATGTCATGCATTACGGATTAATCTACCCAGTCTATTTGTATCAATCAATCTTCCTGATGGCCTCACTTGCTGGGGATAAATAGGTGCTCACCTCTTCGCAAATCCAGACCCTTTTTGCCAATCTATCTTGTTGCCTTATATTGCCCTTCGAGGGGTTTTCACTAATAAGACTTTCTCCTTTCTCTCAGCTCCCGTCGCCTTATGGTGCATGTGAAGGTTTTCACCTATAAGACTCTCTCGTTTCATTTCTCTCATCTTTCGTCGCCTTATGGTGCCTGTGAAGGTTTTCACCGATAAGACTCTCATTTTATTTTTTCAGCGGGGAATTGGAGTGTTGCCGATATGACTCTCTCTTCTGGAGATCATTTTCGGCTATCAATTCATTTCCAGTTTATGATCTTCTTCTTGCTGGGGATCAGTGCATTATTCTCGGCTTTCATTTGCCTGACTTGCCACCTCTCGGATATTGATCGGGAGGTCTTTTTAGACAACGATGTTGGTTTTGGCGTGGGGCTAAAAGAAAGGCTATCAAAAATTCAACATAACTTTGATGGGTGAACTACTGCAACTCTTGGAATCAAAAATTCAAACCCTTGCCATTATGACCGAGCCGTGAAGCGCCTACGTATCCTCTTTGAGGAATCAGGTCAAACGTAGTTCCTACGGTTTTGTTTTTCTTGTGATCTTTATTTTTTTTTCATTTTTCTTTTAATTTCTTTTTTTTTCATCTTCTTTTTCATATCTTTTTCCCATTAGTGATTCCAAAAGAGGGGTATGAAAGAATAACTTAAGGCTCAAAAAGGGAAAGCAAAGGTTAAAAGTGTTTGGATAGAAGAAAGAATTGCCTCCGTCATTTCATTATCCAATAAGTACCAAATACAAACAAACGAACCAATAACTACCATAATCAAAGAAATTACGCATAATATCTTTTGACTGCATCAGAATTGATAGCCATGTCGACACATCTTCCCTAAATATCTGTTAGACACAAAGCACCGTTGGATAACACTCTGGTCACGATATAAGGCCCTTGCCAATTTGGGGCGAACTTGCCTTTTGCTTCAACCTGATGCGGGAGGATCCGTTTCAATACTTGCTACCCTACTTCAAATTTTCTAGGGCGCACTTTCTTATTGTATGCTCTTGCCATTTTTTTCTGATACAACTGACCATGACACACTGCTGCCAATCGTTTTTCGTCTATCAAGCTCAACTGCTCCAGTCGAGCTTTGACCCATTCAGCATCATCAATCTCGGCTTCAGCGACAATCCGGAGGGATGGAATTTCGACCTCCGCTGGTATTACTGCCTCAGTTACGTATACCAACAAATAAGGAGTTGCACCTATGGAAGTCCGGATTGTAGTGCGATAACCCAACAAAGCAAAGGGTAATCTCTCGTGCCATTGTCTAGATCCTTCCACCTTCTTCCGCAGTATCTTCTTGATGTTCTTATTGGCTGCTTCAACTTCTCCATTCGCCTTGGGACGATATTTAGTGGAATTACGGTGTGTAATCTTAAACTGTTCACATACTTCTCTCATCAAGTTGCTGTTAAGATTAGCACCATTGTCCGTGATTATCACTTTCGGGATCCCAAATCTACAAATGATATGGGAATGGACAAAATCCACCACTGCCTTCTTGGTTACTGACTTGAAAGTTTTGGCTTCAACCCACTTAGTGAAATAATCGATGGCTACCAGAATGAACCTGTGACTATTCGAAGCTGCCGGCTCAATAGGCCCAATGACATCCATGCCCCATGCAACAAATGGCCATGGTGCTGACATTGTGTGTAATTCCGTTGGTGGAGAATGAATCATATCTCCGTGTATCTGACACTGATGGCATTTTCGTACGAAACTGATACAATCATGCTTCATAGTGAGCCAATAATATCCCGCTCGCAGAATCTTCTTTGCCAATACATATCCGCTCATATGGGGCCCACAGACTCCAGCATGTACCTCTGTCATCACTATCATGGCTTGACTCGCATCAATACATCTCAGCAATCCCAGATCTGGGGTTCTTTTGTACAACATTCCTCCACTGAGGAAAAATCCATTTGCCAGTCGTCGAATGGCTCTCCTTTGATCTCCAATTGCCTGCTCCGGATATATCCCCATCCTAAGGTATTCCGTGACGTCATAAAACCATGGCTCACCATCCACTTCTTCCTCTATCATGTTGCAATAAGCATGTTGATCACGAACCTGAATATGCAACGGGTCAACATGGATCTTGTCTGGATGGTGCAACATCGATGCTAAAGTGGCCAAGGCATCGGCAACCTCATTGTGAACTCTCAGGATGTGTCTGAACTCCACTGATAGAAATCGCTTGCTCAGATTGTGCAAACATTGTCGATTTTGGGCCAATCGTAGGCCCAAAATGCATGCCTCATATTCAGCCATGTTGTTGGTACAATAGAAACGTAGCTGAGCTGTAACAGGATAGTGATGTCCTGTTTCCGAAATAAGTACTGCTCCTATTCCAACTCCTTTTGCATTCGCAGCCCCATCAAAGAAAAGCTTCCTCCCTGGTTCCTCCTTCAGTTCTAACTCCTCTATATGCATCACTTCTTCATCTGGAAAATACGTCATCAAAGGCTCGTATTCTTCATCAATAGGATTCTCAGCCAAGTGATCGGTCAATGCTTGGGCTTTCATGGCCGTTCTCGTCACATAGACAATGTCGAACTCTGTGAGTAATATCTGCCATATTGCCAATCTTCCTGTTGGCATAGGCTTCTGGAAAATATACTTCAAAGGATCCAGGCGTGAAATAAGGTAAGTAGTATGTGACGACAGATAATGCTTAAACTTCTGTGCTACCCAAGTTAGAGCACAACATGTCTTCTCAAGTTGAGTGTACTTATTCTCATAGACTGTAAACTTCTTGCTGAGATAATAGATGGCTTGCTCTTTCCTTCCTGTGATGTCGTGTTGCCCCAACATGCAACCAAACGAATTCTCCAGGACTGTCAGATAAAGAATTAATGGCCTCCCTGGCTCAGGTGGAACCAACACAGGTGGATTGGACAGATACCCTTTAATCTGGTCAAAAGCCTCTTGACACTCCGTCGTCCAGTCTACCACAACGTCTTTCTTCAACAGCCGAAATATGGGTTCACAAGTCGCCGTGAGTTGAGCGATGAACCTGCTGATGTAATTTAGTCTCCCCAACAGACTCATTACCTCTGTTTTGTTCTTTGGCAGTGGTAAATCTTGGATGGATTTGATCTTGGATGGATCCTATTCAATACCCCGTCGACTGACGATGAATCCTAACAGCTTTCCTGATGGAATCCCAAAGGCGCATTTGGCCGGGTTGAGCTTAATATCATACCTTCGTAGCCTTTGAAAAAATCTCCTTAGGTCTGCTATATGGTCTTCCTGACGCCAAGACCTTATGATCACATCATCTACGTACACTTCAATTTCTTTGTGTATCATGTCGTGAAACACAGTAGTCATTGCTCGCTTGTACGTTGCCCCAGCATTCTTCAGTCCGAACGGCATGACCCGGTAGCAGTAAGTCCCCCATGGTGTGATGAAAGCTGTCTTTTCCGCATCTTCTTCGTCCATTAAGATCTGATGATATCCTGCATAGCAGTCCACAAAGGATCCGATCTCGTGCCCAGCGCAATTATCGATCAGGATATGGATGTTGGGCAATGGAAAATTATCCTTAGGACTTGCTTTATTGAGATTGCGGTAGTCGACGCATACCCTAATTTTCCCATCCCTCTTCGGCACTGGTACCACATTGGCCAACCACTCGGGATATCGAGTGACCCGAATGACCTTCGCCTGGAGCTGCTTAACCACCTCTTCTTTGATCTTCACACTCATCTCTGTTTTAAATTTCCTTAGCTTTTGCTTGACCGGAGGGTATGCCGGGTCAGTGGGCAATTTGTGAACCACTAGATTGGTGCTTAATCCCGGCATATCATCATATGACCATGCGAAAACATCTTTGAATTCCACGAGGGTTTTGATCAATTCCTCCCTGACATTTGGCTCAATGTGGATGCTGATTTTGGTTTCTCTGACATTATCTGCGTCCCCTAGATTCACCGCCTCAGTGTCATTCAGATTAGGCTTGGGTTTCTCTTCAAATTGGCACAGTTCTCGATTTATTTCTTCGAAGGCTTCATCCTCGTCATATTCAGACTCATTGTCACGATCGACCTCTTGTATCATTAAGTCGGAGTTGGATTGATTTATTAGACTAGATCGAAGATCCGCTGTGCATGCCATGTCATTAGAACCAGTAAAAAGAGAATTGTTCAGAAAGAAAAAGAACAAAACAAAAATCAAAATGAGGCAAGAGAAGAGAATTTTATTAAAATTTGGGATAATAGGGTTCACACTTTTACAAAAAAAATAAAAATGAAATTTGGATTACACCCTGGAATAATCCGAAACAAGAAAGCAAAAAATCAAAGCCTACTACCAGGACTCCCCCGGATAGGAAGAGGAGTAACCGTCCAATTGTTGGTTTTGGCCTCAGGCCCCACAAACTGTATGTCTGCTCCGCTGGAACTCTCTCCAACTTCTACCACATTGACATCAGCGAATAGCCTCTCGAAACTCTGATTCAAATCCCTGTCCATCCCAATCAATGGTCCGAGAATTTTTGGGACCGGTGACCCCTTAGGATTTGCTCTAACAAAAGATCTTGAGAGACGTGGCACAGGTTTGGGAAGAAACCAAACTTTCTTCTTCATTTTCCGCGCTCGCTTTACATCTTCCACAGTCGGTTTGAACCCTAACCCAAAGGTCTCCAAATTCTTGGGCAAGGAAACAGGTTGGACAATCCCCTGAAGCTCAACCCCCAGGCCTTTTCCCGGCACAAACCCATTACCCAGCATTTCCGAAACCATCATGACCGTTGCGGAAGCTACCCTAGGGTGCTGAATGATCTCACCCTCGGAAATCTTGTTTGCTGACACTGCATCGAAAATCTAGTAAACCCAGGGACCTTTGTCATCATTGGTCTCTATGAAGGGCACAATAGCGCTTCCCATGGTGCACGCAGTGTCCTCGACGTGCAGTCCGACCTCTTGTCTATCCCACTCAAACTTGACCATCTGATGCAAGGTGGAAGGCACTGCTTTAGCTGCGTGGATCCACGGTCTCCCCAACAGAAGGTTATAAGATATCGCGGCATCTAATACCTGGAACTCCATGGTAAACTGGACTGGATCGATGGTCAATTCAAGTACAATATCCCCCACGGTGGGTGTTCCATTTCCGTCAAATCCTCGGACGCAAATGCTATTCTATGGATAATGGACAAATATTGGCACTTGAGCCGTTATCCACCAATGCCCGAGTAACTGCCGAATCTTCGCATTTGACAGTTAGGTAGAGAGCTTTATTATGCTCTGTGCCCTCCACTGGCAGATCATCATCTGAGAATGTTACCCTGTTTACCTCAAAAATTTTGTTGGCAATCGTTTCCAGGTGATTTACAGAAATCTCGTTGGGCACATAAGCTTCATTCAGTATCTTCATCAGGGCCCGATGATGTTCATCTGAATGGATCAGTAATGATAACAGCGAGATCTGTGCCGGTGTTTTATTCAACTGTTCGACCACGGAGTAATCCTGCACTTTCATCTTCTTCAAGAACTCCTCAGCTTCTTCTTCTGACACAGGTTTCTTTGTTGTAGCTGGGTTGGGTCTTATCAACTCCACTGGAGCAAAACACCGTCCTAATCGAGTTAGTCCCTGCGCCTCACAACTATCCTCTTCCACTGGTTTTTCCCTGTACATCACCACTGCCTTCTCATACTTCCAAGGCACGACCTTGATATCAATCATGGGCAATTGGACTACCAGCTTTATGGTGACCAGTTCCCTGCATACCCCTTTCAACACAACTGCGGGTGTGGGTGGTGTCCCTGATATTACCAATTTGGCTGGCTCCAGTTTCTTTGTTGCGGTGGACGGACTCTTTCCCAATATCACCACTGGCTTGACACCTTCCCCTTTCAAATGTACCCCTGGTCTTCCGCCGGTCGATTCTTCTTTCGGAGCGGCCTGGATTGTCATCACTGTCTGTGAGGTCTTCCTCGGCTCTCCTCCCTCATACACCAACTCGATCATGTGAGCCTCGTGGTGTGTTGGCAATGGGTTCTGGTTGATGTTAGGTGCCTCCGGCGTCTGGACCTCGATCTTGTTGGCATCAATAAGATCTTGTATTGCATGCCTCAATCTCTAGCATTTTTCAATATCATGCCCCAGCATCCCTGAGCAGTATTCACAGCTTATCGATCAGTCCAAATTTTGGGGTAAGGGATTTGGCAATCTAGGCTCAACAGGATTTAATAAACCCAACTGCCTCAATTTGTGGAACAAGGCAGTATAAGTTTCTCCCAACTCAGTAAAGGTTCTTTGCCTCTGCAGTCTTTCATTTCTGGAAGTCGGATTTCCCTTAAAACCCATCCCTGGAGGGTTCCTGTAGGCGCTTGGCGGTGGATAGGTGTTTTGTGTTGGTGGGTAGGTATTATGTGGAGGTGGGTATGTATTGTGGGGAGCTGGCGCGCGCCATTGTGGGCGAACCGGAGGTTGGGTGTATGTCTGGGCTTGATGGACGGTGAAATGTTGTTCTTGTGGTGGGTAGTAGGGTTGTGGAGGGTAATTTGGAGTGTGTGGGTAGTTTAGATGACGGGGTATGGGTTGGTAATGAGGGGAAGGACCTCTAGATCTGGACTAATTATCGGCCTCTATTGTCGTGACCTCCTCTCTCCTTTTCTTTCCGAGCGCACCTCCCACGCCGCTCTGAATGGCCTGAGTCGTTGCCTTGATTGCTGAGTAACTCAGGATCTTATTGGACTTAAGTCCCTCTTCTATCATTCCTCCCATTTTCACCACTTCATTGAATGATTTGCCAACTGACGTCACCAAGTGACCGAAGTAAGTTGGTTCGAGAGTTTGTAGAAAGTAATCCACCATTTCTCCCTCTCTCATTGGGGGATCAACTCTGGCTGCCTGTTCTCTCCATCGGAACCCAAATTCCCGAAAGCTCTCTCCGGGTTTCTTCTCAAACTTCAGCAATGTGAGACGGTCTGGGACTATCTCAAGGTTGTATTGGAAGTGTCCTGCAAAAGCCTGTGCCAAGTCATCCCAGGTGTACCACCTGCTCGGATCTTGTCTTGTATACCACTTCAGTGCCGACCCGCTCAAACTCTGGCCAAAGTAAGCTATCAATAGCTCATCTTTTCCCCCTGCTCCCCTCATTTTGCTACAAAAGCCCCGTAGATGTGCCATAGGATCGCCATGCCCTTCGTACAAATCGAACTTTGGCATCTTGAACCCTGCTGGTAATTGAACGTCAGGGAAAGGGCATAGGTCCTTGTAGGCCACGCTGACCTGGTTGCCTAACCCGTGTATGTTCCTGAAGGACTGCTCCAAGCTTTTAAATTTCCGCATCACTTCGTCCTGCTCTGGGTTCTTAGCCGGCTTTTCAATCTCCACCGGGACCTCAAAGCGGGGATTATAGGTATGCGGCTCGGGTGCTTTGAATGTGAGTTCAGGGGGTAATATTGTGTGTCATGCGCCTGAAACAGTGGCTCACTGGATGATCTGTGCAATGGGGCTGGGGGAGGTGCCACAAAGACGGGAACATTTGGTGGAGGAGGGTTTTGACTGGGTGGTGGAGCTTGGGGATCATAGGCCTCTCTTCCCTGATAGTAGTGATGGCTTGGGAAACTCGTTGAAGGGCCGGTGGAGGGGTATTCCGGTGTGTGAATTGGTTGGACGGTAGGAGTAACGGGTAGTTCCTGCCCCTTCTGGGCTCTAGCTAAGGCTATCTGCATCTCATTCATTTCCAGCCTCATTTTTTCCATTTTCTCCAGGGCTTCCTTCAGCATCTGATTGGCTGTCTTTTCTGACTCAACGCTGTTGTCTGACCCAGTCATGCTTTCTGGTATAGGACCTTTCGATCTTGTTTGATAATGTTACGGTGCCAGTACGCTCTAACAAACTAACTGGTATTGATTGAAAAAACAACAAACTTGTTAGTGTTAGAGTCTTAACAGAGATTGTAATTGCACGTTGGGGGATGCAATGTTCTTAGGCAGTTAATCATTTCTAACATGCTTTTGTTCTGACCGCATGCATCATTCCGGCTTATTTTATTTGGTGCCTCTTTCGAGTGTTTCAGGGACCTTTCTTCTCTCTTCTTCTTTTTCTTTTTTTAAGAATTAAAGTCGAATCCTATAGAGATTGCCTACATATCGTGACCCGCACGAATCAGACCAGGCATAGTTCATGCATCCATAAAATAAATACCCAATTTTACATTCTATTACCCAAATATGCTATTACAAACTATTATTTGAAAGAAAACAAACGAATTACAGACTCAATGTTTGAAGAGAACATAGGGGTAAATAACAGACTCTGAAAAACAAACAAGTGCAGATTTGAACTAGGGACACATTAAAGATTTCAACTTAGGTACTCGCGAGGCATCATTCGGCCTTTTCGCGGGTTTTGGTGTAAGACCCCTCTGCAAGCTCTTCAACTCATTCATGATCCGATGGACGTAGCCCATGATGGAGGCAAGAAGGGTATCACGAGGTATTTGCTCACATGTTAGGCATCTCATGTAGATGTGGTGCCCAATATCATCAATCCTTCCCCGGATGTTATCCCTTTCCCTGAACAGTTGTTCTATTTGTCGGTTCTTTAGCCCTAGCATTTGAGCATTGTCAGCGAGTCGATCCTGAAACCCCTCCATTTGTTTTTCCATTATGGCCATCAGATCATAACAGTGCCTTCTGTCTGCCCGGGCATCTCGGGCTTGTTTAAAGACCTGCTCGTGAAGAGTGGAGTTTGTCTCTCTTAATAGTCCCATGCTTATTTCGGAATCCCCTATGACTTGTTGTAGATGCTTCCTCCGTGCCATTGTCCCTTTTTCCCATCTGACCCGCATTCTTGCTATGCAAGCCTCGGATCTCTCCAAGTCCTCTCGGCTTTTGTCGACTTGATTTCTCAACTCTGTTATCAACCTTTCATCGGATCGACGTTTCTGTCGGTCGTTGTTACTCTTACTGACTTGGCGAATTCGGGCTCTTAGTGCCTGGTTTTCTTTGGTTAATTTATTCTTTTCACCCTGTTCCGAGGCGACTTGCACGCGGTTTTCAAATATAAGCCTTTCAACTTGTTGCTTCAGCTTCCCGATTTCAACCCGGTAACCTTCTTCTCTTGCCAATCAACCCCACTGCTCTTGCGAATCATCCATAAATTGTTGTACATGAGCTCTTTTAGCAGGTCTCGGATGAATCTGGAACCTTTTACCGAACCAAGCATTGTATTTTGGGTCTACCTCACCCTTAGCCAATTCTCGAACCATCGTCTTGGGCTCCAGAAATCTACATTCGTGCCACAACTTTCTAATTTTTTCTTCGAGGAATACGACTCCTGGGCTTAATTCAATGGTGTGCTTGCTTAGATCTTCATCAGTGGGAATTACCTGAAATCTTCCTAGCTGGCGCAATACCCGATGAGGAGCATATGGTTGGATACTACGCACTCCTATCAAAAGAATGTGACATTCCTTGCCGACATGTATATCACCTCAGTATCAGGCAACCACCCAAATGCCCATTCAATTTGGTCGGCCGTCATTGAACTTAATCGTGCAAGACATGCTTCGACACCTTCGGGGAATATAACGCCTATCATCCGTTTCTCACAACCACTGATACAGGTTTTTCCGGTCAACCCGTGATTCATGTATCCTGCTCGGTGACAGAGGTGCTCTTGCATCCATAGTTGTAGTAATAAATTGCATCCCTGGAAGAAATTGCCTCCCTCCCGGCATATAGTCAAGGCTCGGTAGATTTCGGACAAAACCAAAGGGACCACAGTACTGTTAGTTTTTTTGATTGCAACATCAGCCATCCCTACAAGGCCTATCTCTATTTTCTTATCTTTGCGGGGACAAACCATGATTCCCAAGAAGGCTGTTATGAATGCCAAAGTACGTCTTGCCTCCCACTTGTTTCTGTCCCCACCATGAGTTAGTCTGAGGTTCGGTTATTCGAAACCCTAAGGAGTACCATACCGCTGATATAAGAATTGAAGAGCACAATAACCTTTCGACAAATCGTCATCTTGCACCTTCCGACTAATGTGTAGCAAATTCAAAAACCCATGTGGAGACACTGGTCTAGGAGAAAGCAAATATTGCCCCCTCAATTTTCCATCCAAACCTGCATAACCCGCAATCTCCTCTAATGTAGGTGTAAGCTCAAAGTCTGCAAAGCGGAATACATTACGGGTTGGATCCCAGAATGGTATTAAAGCTTCAATGACGTCCGTCCTTGGCTTGATATCTAACAGACTGACGAGGCCTCCCAAAATTCTTTCCACTATTTTCTTACTATCATTTCCCAAATCATTCCACCACATGTGGAGCTGCAGAGGGACCTTGCTAAAGACTGAGAACGGTTCGATTTGATTTGTGCTCATCCTGCACATTTATTAAGGTGATTAAGAAAGAAAAAAAACTTTTATTCGACTCAAAAATAAAACTATTTATATGTTGTTTTGTGTGTTTTCAAATAAAAAACTTGATTTTCAAACGCGGCCTTTCAGCACTTCGGAAGCGAAGATTTTTAAGGCTGTGTGGGTCAACTGGACCAAATCTTAAAAAGAATGACCCAAGAGGTGGCTGTTTATGCAAAGTCAGCCTTCCGGCGTCCTTTTCGGGAACATTCGGCTATTTATGACAAAACAACATCACCTGACTTATTTATGACAGAATTATAATTTTGACATGTTTTTTTATTATTTATTTGTTTATGGCTATTTTAGCAAAAGGTGGGGTTGGACCCGATGAGGGTTGCCTACGTATCTCACATCCGATTAGAATCAAACCTGCGTAGTTCGGGCGAATTAACCGCACTATTTTAAAATAGGACTCTTTTTCATTTTCATTTTTGACATTTCATAAGAAAAAATATAAAAAAAAACATTACTTTTAAAACAAGACCCCTTTGTAGCCCTCTTTTTTTTTTTTTCTTTTTTCTTTTATAAAACTAAAATTCTAAACTGAGCTACAAACTAAATTAACTCCAAAAATACTAATTAAACTCCTAACAACAATTATCATACACAATTAAACACCAATTAAAACAAAATTGCATAATTTGACATTAAATGCTAACAATGCAAAATATTCCTATTTTTTTGTGACTTTCATTTTTGCAAAACAAACTTAATTAAAATACTTAAATGAAAAATGTGATATATTTTATATTTTTATTAATTAAAACAAATAAACATGCACTCATAAAAATAAAAATAATTATACAAAAATACCACAAAATAACAAAAATTGCACACAAAGGAAAATTGTTTTATTTTGAATTTTTGGGAGTAATTCTTTCATAGGGCAAAAATCACGTGCTTACAATCAGTGAATCTTAATAATGACACAACTCTCTTTTGTGTTCTAATTCTTCCTATCTTTTGAGACACTGATAAAATTTAGATTACAGTGTTTAGGCTAAGAAGTAGAGAGACTTAAAAGACAATGTGTGTAGTTGCGCAAGTCTTCCAATTGAACCAAGCAGCCTTCTTATAGAAGAGGAAAATGGTTGTTGAGTCCTTGATCAGAAATAAAGGCACGAGATCTTTTAAAGGATTTGACCCAAGGGGTGCCTCTTCTAATTCTGCTCTTTGGGAAAGACCAGATTCGATGGTGACTTTCCTTTTTCACAGCTTTACATTTATGAGACAATCAACCCATTGATTGAGCTTTAATTGAGGAAGCTGAATATGGCAATAACTCCTTGATTGGAAAACTGATTGCCTTGATTGAGGCCGAGTAGATCAGCAGTCTTTTGGTTCTTTTTATAGATTCATTGATTTAGCAATCACACCTTTAGATAGCTTCTCATTGCTTTTCTTTTCCTTTTGATGATTTTTGCGAAATAGAATAGTTGAACATTGTTATCATTGAAACCTTGGAATTTAACTTAACAATCTCCCCTTTTTTGATGATAGCAATCAAGAGAGAATAAACATTAATAAAGACTATAAGCATTAATTATGAAACTTTCCTTTTTTTCTAAGTTGATGCTTGCTTCCCTTGAGAGGCTGAATGTACTCTGAGAGCTCCCCCTGATTTGATGCTTGCTCCCCCTAAGAGGTTGAATTGCTGCTCAAACCTGTTTACTTCTCTTACCCTGTTATCCCCCTTTGACATCAATCAAAAAGGGAAAGAAAACAACACAAGCAAGAGTAATAGAGGAAGTAATGTACATAATACCTAGCTAAATAGTGCAAACAAAGTAATGCCGTCAGCAGAAGCATATGTTATACAGACCCAGGCAAAAGAAAGTTTATAAAAACCACCAGCAAGCAAGCAAAAAAAGATTTCTTTGAACCCATTACACGAGTACACATTAGTGTCTTCCCAGGAAGTACTTGAGGGTGTTGATCACTTTGGTGCAGAAGGAGTCATAGAAATTCTCGACATCTTTGACTAGCTTATCCATTTTTTCAGTCATAAAATTGAAGCCCTGGTTCCTTGTCTCCATTTAGCTCCTATATCCATTCTGAGCTTAGCCACATCTGTACCTGTCTCTGTAGTAACTTCCCTGATTTTCTCCACATGTTCCTTTATCTCAACCACAAGCTATTTTACCTCATCCAAATATTTCTGCATTGGCTGAAGATTTTGAGAGGAAATCGACTGAGATGTTGGTTGTTCAGTTTGAACTTTAACTGGCACTGGAATACTGTCAACTTTGGTGCGTTTAACCCATCTATCATCACCCAAGGTGTACCCCATCATTGAAAATGTTGTTTTATCATAAGTGCTGGTAATATACTTAGGTGTAAAGGGTGCCAAATCTACCTTCATAACTTCGAGGATGTGTGAGATAAGCAGATCATATGATAAACAAGCAGCAGAGGAAGATATGTCCCTAATACTTTCAAGCATGTATTGGAGAATCCATACAAACCAATCCAGTCTATTATTATTAACAAGACAGTAAAGGACTAACACATCCCTAATGGATAAAGAATTAAGGGACCCAGTTCTGGGAAGTAGAGTGGTAACACTCATGTAGGATAAGACACGATGTTCAAACTTTAGGTTCTTAGGGCCAATATCAGGGGGGGTTTCAGACAAAAAGACTTTGACTTCATCAAAGGATACTTCAAAATCTTTTGGCCAAGAATTTTGCACAAAAACATCAAACCCACTGAACATAGCAGAGAAAATCTTTTCAAATTGATAAGAGTCTAGAACAATTCTAGTGCCTAATACCATAGATTACAGGTCATCTTTGTCATTCACAAAAAGATTTGCATAAAACATCCTCACAGGTTCCTCACAAAACAGAGTTACCAACAGTGTTGAACAGAGAAGAAAGATGTTGAAAATCAAACATAGAGGTTACATCACAATGCAAATTTTTCATGAGAGAAAGACTTACAGAGCATCCATAAGCCATATATTTTGACTTGTAGGACTCAAACGTTGCTTTTTCAGTTGGGCCATAAAAGATCAACTTGTCCTCAGGTCCGAATTCAGTGTTTTTCACCTTTACTTTCTTGCATAGAGTCTTTTTGAGGGTTTGCTTCATGGGCCTTTTTCCTGCCTTTTTCTGACTTATGGGAGGAATTTTAGAGGATTCACTACTCTCATTGTCAGTCTTGAGAAAATCTGAGTCAATAGATGACTCCAAATCTACAGGTTCTTCAGGATTAAAGGGTTTTTGAAACCGTCGGCTTCATCTGGTTGCAGTGGAGGAAAATGGATTTCTTTTGGCCATGGTGAAAGAGGTTTGTTTGACAGGAATGAAGGGAGGAACAGTTTACTAAATATGTCTGTGTCATTTCCATCATTCTCTTCCCTAGCAAAAATGAATATGTCCCCTCTATATATAAAACCTTGTCCAAAAATATGATTACCTCTATGAAGTAGATATCCTACCCGATGAACAGAAAGTATCCTCCGCTGAACTACCCCTCATAAACCCTTACTCAGCTTTTACCAAAAAATTATTTGCACCCTGGACCCAAATTCGTTCCTTAGTCCAACACAGATCAAAAGGAGTCAAAGAATATATTGCTGCCTCAAATCTTGACCAGCATTCTATTCTTGCCACTCGAGAGGAACAATTTATTACCCTTCAAATCCCAGATAATTTTCCCAGACAATGGAGAGATCATGGTTTTAGCCATATCCATTTTGGTGCTATCCGAATCGCTTTAATATATTATGGAAGAAAAGGTCAACCTCTTGTAGCTCGACTTTCTCTTCTAGATACAAGATACTTGGAGTACCAACATGCAAATTTGGGTACTGCAGAAGTTACCCTGAATGCTAGGACTATCTTCATAACTATCTTTCCAAATTTCAACATGTCCCTTTATGACCCATACTTAATCGAAGAACTAAAAATCCAAGTCCAAATCCAAGGAGCCCCATAAGCCAAAGATTCTATCCAAGCAACTCTTCATCACCAAATGGCATGGCGGGTCCAAAATCATGCCATGGATATCTACCTTCCCGGAGGAGAAAATGCTTTACTCTTGAATATTGATGCTACCAAAGGAAACACCATGTGCACCCAAATACCCAGACAAATTTTCAGAGATGAGCTTGTCAAAATCCTTCCTAATTCCTGGATAACAAATTATGAAAAGTTAAGGGAACCGAAAGAATCTCTGCAATCTGGTGAGCCAACTTTTACAAAAAGAAATGACAAAATTGTTTTCATAAGCTTTGACCATTTTTATCTCTAAAAACTCAATAAAACCATCTTCTCTTGCTAAATGATTCAACCCAAAGATACAACAGATACATACCCTGAACCCAACGGAGAATTCTTCTGGAATATACAAAGCATCATGGAAGAACATAACTGGTGTCAATACTTTGACAAAGAGGTGAAAAGAGTTTGGTAGTTCAAATGCCCCTTTGTAGGACACTGCCCTTGGGATCTTGGTTGCGACTGCCAAGACTATTTGAAAGACCCAATTGGAGAATATGATGAACACAATCTGTGTCATTGGAAAAGATTTGGCCTCAGCAAGACCAAACCAAAATCCAAGAAAAAAGAAAAAATCACTGAAAAGCAATTTCGAGCCAAATATAAAAATAAAGACCCTTCTATTGGCTCATTAAGCCGTCGTGTTAAATATGAATTTTTTGTTAGTTACAAACCCCAGGAATGGCCAAAATTACCAGAAAAAATCACTCCAACCTAGGAAGATAGTGAAACCACACCCAAACCAAACCACCATCAGCTCATACCTCAAAAACTCAAAAAACCACAAATCCCATACGACCACAGATATTCATGCTAAGTCCTTCAAGCTCCAGTCATACCCAAGATTTTCCTTCACTTAAACCTTTTGAAAAAGATGGCATAAGCCATGCTCCAAAAATTCCCAAGAAAAATATAGTGCTACCTACTGGAGAAAACCCCCCAACAAGTGACATCGAAGCAACAATGAACTAGCAATCAGAACTTCCATTTGCCAAAACAAAGTGCTGAACAACATCGGCAGCATCATAAAGAACATGGCCCATACACAAAACAAAATGATGAGAAAAGTGGAAACAATTGAGATAAAGGTGGAGCAGACATCGTCTCACCATGCAGGACTAATCAAAGCCTTGGAACTAAGGTTGGCAAATTTATAATATGAGATTTGTCCGCTAGGAACTTCACTTTTTCAATTCTTCCAACAACAATAAAAGGAGATGATTTCCATCAGAGAACAAATTCAACTTTTGAGAAATGACCACTTTGAGACACAAAAGACCCCAGTTTTCCCCTCAAAATCTACCTTCTTCCCTATATCGCCACAAGCATATTCCCCACCTAAATTGGACTACACCTTTTCTAAATTTTCCGCCTACCTCATCTAATCCAATCTTTTTCACCCAAACCTTAAAATAAGAACATGATTTTGATATTGCAAAAATGGTTTGGGAAAGAAAAGATGCTCTTGAGGCGCAAAAACAAACCAAGAAACGACAAGATCATGGTGAAAGTTCAAAAGGGTCTAACCCCGAAAATCTGATGATTTCTGACCAGAAGGCTCCAGACCTCTATGTCTCCCAGCCAAGAAACATATCAGAAGAAGATACCCCATGGTCGGATTCTCTAAATTAATCAGATGATGAAACAATGAAAGATAGATCTCAATCAAGCAACAAATCCACAACAAACTCTTCCGAAGACGACGATCCCCTAATATTTGTAAACCAACCAAGAGACCCAGAAATATCTGAAGTAGATGTGGAACAAAAAGGCATGACAGATGAACCAATCCCAGAAAGAAGATATGAGCCCATGACATCAAAACCAGTTGGAACCGGTTTCCACACTTTCACCTTAGATGACATCAAAGTTTCAAAATGACCTCAAAGGATCCAAGACTTCTATACTTGGATGGTGACCAAAAATTTGGTGGAACAAGAAAAGTATATCATCTTGTCGGAACTCACTTTACGGTTCTCAGGAATTCTCAGAGATTGGTGGAACTCACTTGGAATTCAAGGCAAAAACACTTTTCTTACTTCCCAAGATTTTGCCTTCAACATCAGAATCCTACATGAAGTTTTCTATGGAGATACTGGCCAAAGACAAGAAAAGATGCGAAGACAACTTTTCGAAATGAAGTGTGTGTCATTTGGCAGAAATGACATTGACAAGCATTTTCAAAAAATGACGAAGATATACTTCGAGATCGGTGGAGACATCAATCTAAAGCAAGCCTTTGTCTCTTCCCTTCCAAAGTTGTTGGCAAGCCGAACCATTACCATTATTGAAGAAAAGTTTCAGTCCATAACAATCCCACAAGTTGGTTACATCAAGCAAGCTATTTTCGCTGCATTAGATGACATTTATACGAAGCGCTTGCCCTAAAAAAAATTATCCAACACAATCCAGCGCTTGACAAAGTATGCCGCAAATCTGATCTAATCACTGGATCAGGATGTTCCTGCCACACATCTAGGCGACGAAGATGATTCAGGAGGTTTAGATGGCCAAGAGTTCTAGACGGGAAATCAAGGTCCAGGAGGCACACAAAATATTTCAGACGAAGGAGGCCAGGAAATTTTCACAAAAAGAATAGATGCTTGATTTGCCACAAGATTAGACATTTCACAAGAAATTGTCCCTAATCGAGGAAATCTGTCAAGATCTTGCAAGAAATTGAAGATTACACTGACATACATCTCAGAAAAGAAGAAGACCTCGAGTCCATATTCTCTATGGATGATGAATCCACTGAAGAAACATTATTCTCTCTTGATATATACGAAGATCATGGTAATGACCACTATCAAATATCTGAACAAGCCGCTAAAGCCCAGGAAGAGATCAATGTTATCACAGTCATCCCTTAAGTGGAACTCAAGGTTTATTCATCCAAATGGGATAAACCAACGAGAGTCATTGCTTTCATTGACACTGGAGTTGCCTGTTCACTCATAAACCCTGTTGTTCTTCCTGAAGATCAATGGGTGCCGCACTTTAAGGATTTCAACACTGCATCAAATGGAATCTTGACCGCAACTATCATCACAAAGCACCCGGTCACAATTGAGTTCTTTCTAGGATTGAAATACAGAACCAAGCTGATAGGGTCCGATGTACCAGGGAGAGATCTTATTGTTGGATTTGACATTTTCAGACAACTAAAAGATCAACTCCAGATCAAGTCTAATGGGATAACCTTCAAGAAGTAGTTCAAACCTTATTCTGAAATTCCAAAGGTTATTCCAAATCACCAATGACGAACAAATCAAGGAGATTGAACAAAATGTCATTGAGTATTCATGTGTTGAATCCCACAAGGATTTAATGAAGAAAGGGAAAAGCCTGTTATGGATGGACGAAGAGTTTTTTACCAAGCTCCCTTTTAAGAAGAATGAAAGCATATCCAACAAAACCCAGTCATTTAGACATGAATCCAAATCATCTTCATCTTGCGAAGAAGGAATGTGAAGAACTCTTGAAATTTGATCTAATAGAGCCATCGAATTCACAATGGGCATGCGAAGCATTTTATGTCACCAAAAGAGCCGAGCAAACAAGAGGAAAACTCAAGTTAGTCATTAACTACTAGCCACTTAACCACTTCCTCCAAGATGATTAATTCCCTATCACAAATAAACTCACTCTTTTATCCCACATAGCCAAGGCCAAATATTTTTCCAAGTTTGATCTTAAATCTGGATTTTGGCAATTGGGAATCCACCCTGAAGAAAGAGCCAAAACGGGATTTTGCATCCCCGATCATCACTTCCAATGGAAAGTTATGCCCTTCGGCTTAAAAACATCACCCTCCTTATTTCAAAAAGCCATGATAAAAATATTCCAACCCATCCTCCATACCTCTTTAGTTTACATTGATGACATCATGTTATTTAGTGATACATTGGAGGAACATGTCAACTTGCTTCGTCAATTTGCGACACTGGTAACACAGTATGGGATCATGCTTTCAACAAAAAAGATGGTTCTTGCTCAAAAGGAGATTGATTTTCTCGGAATGCATTTTGTCAAAGGTGCATACAGTCCAGGACCACATATATGCCAAGAACTGCTCAAATTTCCAGATACCAGCCTCAATACAAAGCAGATCCAACAGTTCTTGGGTGTAGTAAATTATGTAAGAGATTTCATCCCAAATATCTCTACATACATTTCTCCGCTCACAGAGATGCTCAAGAAAAATGCTCCATCATGGGGAAAAAAACAAGATGAAGTAGTCAGAAAAATAAATGAGATATCTAAAAATGTCAAGTCCCTCTACATCCCTTCAGAAGGCAAGAAGATACTGCAAACTGATGCCAACAATGAATATTAGAGTGCCGTTCTATTTGAAAAAAAAAAGATGGCCAGAGGAAAATATGTGGATATTCTAGTGGAAAGTTCAAAGATGCCGAGCAACATTATCACTCCACTTTCAAAGAAATTCTTGCAGTAAAGAATAGAATCAAGAAATTCAATTTTTTCCTTATTCATACAGAATTTCTGATAGAGATGGATATGAAGGCCTTCCTAAAGATGATCCAGAAAAATGCAAAAATTATTCCCAATCCTCCGATTCTCAGATGGGCTCAATGGTTCTCTCCATACAAGTTTCAAGTCAAGCACCTGAAAGGAAAGGATAATATTCTCGCAGATTTTCTGTCTAGACCGGAAGAATTCTCAAAGAGATTTTCCCCCGCTAGGATGATGTCAAAGCAAAAGTTAATCAGACACATCTTCATGTTTTCAAATGTACTAGGAACAAGTTCATTGAAACCAACGTATCATCCACCAGAGTTGTTCAACCTCATGGACCCCTTTGATCCATCAATTTTAATGGAAAGAAGAACTTATTATGAGCTCCAAGTTTTGCGACAATATGGAGGATCCATTCTTAACCCTTATGGAGTCAACCCAGAATATCCATTCTACCATATATTCATAGCACAAGCCAAAGATTTTCCACAAGAACTATTATGATTTTTCTGGTACATATGCCATCAGTATTATATTTTCATGGAATTCAAATGCAACATCTTTAAGGATTTTGATAACATTGAACCAGCTCTTAAATTATTTTTACTATGGCTCAAGCCTAGAAGATACCAGATAAAATGTTTCAACGATTCCTACACAGCAAAAGTATTCATGTTCCATAGACCAGTGAAGCTTATTAATGGAAAAGTCTAGGCGCAAGCAGAAGCATTATTCTGGTGGAAATTTCCCGTGTCCATTTTATCCATGGAAGAAGAATATAGAGAAGCACAAAGAATCCTCTTCCAACAAAATAGGTGAATCCCGAGAGAAATATGGCCAAAAGATTGGGCAAGCTGGAATTATACCATCACTCATCCTCACTGGGAAAGAGTTTAGGAAGTAACAAAGGAATATCAAACCCCATACGAAGTCATCCGAGAAAAGATCACTCACGACATCTCTAGATTAAGGTTGTGGATTACATCTCTCAATCCAAAGGATAAAGAACACTGCGAAGAAGGACCGTCAAGTTGCAGGCGTTACTACACAAGGTCTTTAAAACGATGCCTAGAAGACAATCCTAGAATCAATGAAGGATAATTATCTAAATCTCTACCAATCCCACCATAATCCTACATTACCTACCAAAAAACCCTCAAAAATTTTATCCCATGGCAAGACAAATTTCAACATCTTTCCATGCTATCCGGGACCCACTTCCACTTGCTTTCACATGCTTCGTCACACGCAACACCCTACTTTTACATGTCGTCACATGCTCCCTCATACTTTCACATGCTATACCATGTATATTTTACCCCTTTCACATGTTTTCAGGAGCTTTTTAGATGTTTTGCCTAAAGTCCTTGACATGCCAAGAGGAACCCACTTGTAGATAAGCTTCCCATGTAATATAGGTTTATTTTATAATGTAAGTTTGTCTTGTAGTAACCTCATAGTCCTATATAAAGGAGACCTTGTAGTAGTTGTAAGATCATCTTGTAACCTTTGTAAATCTTTTGTGATATATTACATATGAGTGCTTTCTAAATTTCCCTCTTGTTCTTTCTTTTGAATGGATGGAAAGGCGGGTCCATGTATGAAAATAGAGTAAGAATACTCTAAAAAAGTTAACTTATTGTAGTACGAACATTTTCTGAGTTATAAACAGCTAACATTGGTTATAGTACAAAAGTTTTCTAAGTTGTGTAGTTTGGCAAGCCGTCCCTTATGGGTTGTTGAATCCAACCCCTTTGTCGGAAAACATTTGCGACTATAAGAAAATTAAGTGTTTGTGTAGCTTGGCAAGCCGTCCCTTATGGGTTGTTGAAGCCAACCCCTTTGTAGGAAAACTTTAGTATCTATGGTTTAGTTTGTTTTCTTGGTGTCACGACCCGGATTTCCCACCCTTGAGAGTCGTGATGGCGCCTAATCATGAAAGCTAGGCAAGTCGAGTATTATAGATTTGTTACCCTTTTTCCTTAACCTTTTACATTTACGAATTAACATATGATCAACAACGGAATAATCATAATAAATAAAAATGCGGAAGATGAAAACCAATAGTTTAACCAAATACTAGTACAGAATCCAACATATAACTTTACCCAAAATTGGTGTCACAATGTCACGGACCATCTACAAATACTACAATAGCAGTCTGAATGAAAATACAAATCCGTCTCTGAAATACATAAAAATAGAATGGAAAGATAGAAGGGGACGTTAAGTCTTGTGGACGTCTGTAGGACTACCTCGAGTCTCCACCACTGGACTGAAGGCAGCAACCTCTCTACGGTCCAAATGCTCCAGCACCAGGATCTGCACACAGTGCAGAATGTAGTATCAGCACAACCGATCCCATGTGTTGGTAAGTGTCAAGCCTAACCTCGGTGAAGTAGTGACGAGGCTAGGACAAGACTACCAAATAAACTTGTGCAGTTATATCATATACAACAAATAATAACGACAGAAACTAGAAGTTAAAGATGGGGAGAGGAAACATGCTAGGGGAAATATCATGTACAAACAGAAATTCAGTAAAGAAGCATATGGAACACCAAAATTCAACTATAAGCAAGAATAAGAAAGACAATAACAAGTGCACGACATTACCCTTCGTGCTTTTACTCTCGTTCTCACCATAAGAATCAATATATTTGGCACGACATCACCCTTCATGCTTTTACCTCACATCATCATGGCACAGAATTATCCTTCGTACATTATCACTAATATCATGGCACGACATCACCCTTCGTGCTTTTACATTTACAATATCGGCACGGCATCACCCTTCGTGCATTAACACTCACTCACAAATATCACGCATGGCATCACCCTTCGTGCTTTTACACTCTTCCTTACTCAAGCAACAATTATAAGCAATCCGGGCAAGGGAATCAATAAAATCACAATAGAATCTCGGCAAGGGAACAATAGTATAACAATAATATCCCGACAAGGGAAACAATATCATAGGCAATAACACCCCGGCTAGAGAAACAATATCATAAGCATTAACATCTTGGCAAGGGAAACAATATCATAAACCTCTTCTCTTTTCCACAATTACTTTACGGCACAATTCTCAACTTGAGCCAATGCTCTACAATGTTCAATTACCAAGAATACTTCCATAAGCCTTGTTCAACATTAAAAATCATCATATTAAGCATGGATAATACATAACGGAATCACAAAAATCATAGTATAAGACTCACGGGCATGCTTGACACCGATGTATAGATACTCGTCACCTCACATATACGTCGTACTCAACAATTAACACATAGCAAATAAGACCACAACTCCTATTCCCTCAAGCTAAGGTAAGACCAAACACTTACCTCAATGCCAGGAACACAATCAAGCCTCAACTACCGCTTTACCTCTTGATTCCACCACCAAATCACCTATATCTAGCCACAATTTACTTAATAACATTAATAAATGCTAAATAAACCAATTCTAATGCATGAAAATATGTTTTCCAATGATTTTCCCAAAAAGTCAAAAATTGACCCCGGGCTCGCTTGGTCAAAACCCGAGGTTCGAACCAAAATCCGATCACTCATTCACCCACGAACTTAAAAATATAATTTATTTTAAAATTGGACCTCAAATCGAGGTCCAAATCCCCAAAAATTGAAAATCCTAAGTTCTACCCAAAAACACCCAATTTCCCCATGAAAACCCTTGATTTTGAATTGAAATCATGTGAAAAGATGTTATAGATTGAAGAAAATGAGTTACAAAATGACTTACAATTAATTTGGAGAAGAACTTTTCTTTGAAAAATCGCCCAAGAGAGCTTAGGGTTCGAGAGAGTTTGAAAAATGAAGAAATTTTGTCTAAGTCATAATTTGCACATGTGCAGATATCGCATTTGCGATGCTAGGTTCATAAATGTGAACTCGCAAATGCGGCCCAGGCTTCGCAAATGCGAAGGTAGGCCAGTCCTGCTTTCTTCGCAAATGCGAACTACTGTTCGCAATTGCGGTCCCTGTTGAAGTCCATTTGCGACATTGAGCTTCGCAAATGCGAAGGTCTCCCTGCCCAGCCCATCTTCGCAATTGCAATAATTCTTCGCAATTGTGAATCCTGCAGACCTGCAACACACCAGCAGTTTTTTTAAGTCCAATTTCACTCCGTGACCTATCCAAAACTCACCCGAACTCTCGGGGCTCCATACCAAACATGCACGCAAGTCCAAAAACATCATATGGACTTGCTCGAGCGATCAAATCATCAAAATAATATCAAGAACCTTGAATTAAACCTCAATTTAATAAAATTGCTCAAGAACATCAAAATTCCTATTTTCTCAACTATACGTTTGATTTATACCAAATCAATTTCGATCTTTACCAAATTTCACAGATTCAACTTAATTATTATTTAAACCTGTACCGGGCTCCGGAACCAAGATACGAGCCCGATACCATCAAGAAATTACATCAATTCACTTCTAAAAGCCTTTATATTTTCTAGCAAACAATTTTCTTTAAAAAAAAATTCGGGCTTGGGACCTCGGAATTCAATTTCGGACATACGCCCAAGTCACAAATTTTACTACGGACCCTATGAGACCGTAGGATCATGGGTCCGAATCCGTTTACCAAGAATGTTGACCAAAGTCAACTTTAGTAAATTTTAAAGGCCAATTTCCTTATTTTTCTTAGATTTCATATAAAAACTTTCCGAAAATGCGCCCGGACTACGCACGTAAATCGAGGTGAGACAAAAAGAGGTTTTCAAGGCCTCAGGACAAGGAATTTACTTTCAAAACGAGTGATGACCCATCACACTTGGAGTCCGTTGCTCTATTCTTTATATTGACCAACATCCTATTCTTTCTACTCAAGGGGAATAACTTATTACCCTTCAAATCCCAGATGATATTTTAAGACATGGAGAGATCATGGTTTTACCCATATCTATTTAATGAAGAAGAAAGGGTTTTTATCAAAGTTTTTTGGTGTAATGATGGTCGCCTTGGTTATAGGAAAAAACGGATTCAGAAGGAAGTGATGCTTCTGAAGTGACCGATCGGCGGCACTAATGAAGAAGTAATTATTACACCTATACAAATATTAATTAAACAACACATACTTAAGGAAATAAAATATTTTAAAAATGGCAAAAAGATTTGATTTACAAATTTGGCAAAATGCCAATCTTTTCCCTGAGAAAACAAAATCTTTCTTCCAAAAGAGGTTTTGTAAATCAGCAAGTTGAGAATCGGTACTAATAAATTCTAATGCAATATCACCTTTAGAGACATGATCGCGGATAAAATAATGCTTAATTTCTATATGCTTTGCTCTAGAGTGATGCACAGAGTTCTTTGATAAGCAAATAACACTGTTATTATCACAAAATATAGGAGTAGAAGTACGAGATAAATCATAGTCGGGAAGTTGATGCATAATCCATAGAACTTGTGTACAACAACTTCCAACTGTTAAGTATTCTGCTTCAGTCGTTGATAGAGCAACACAATTTTGTTTCTTGCTATGCCAAGATACCAATGCATTTCCCAAGAGTTGACACGTCCCACTAGTGCTTTTTCTATCAATCTTGTCACCTGCAAAGTCTGCATCTGAAAAACCTTTTAATGCAAAATTGTTAGAATGATTATACCATAGTCCTAGATCAGAAGTACCAATTAGGTATCTAATAATTCGTTTAACGACAGTGAGATGAGATTCCTTAGGAGCCGAGTTGAATCTAGCACACTTGCATACACTGAATATGATATCTGGTCGACTAGCAGTGAGATACATTAGGGATCCAATCATCCCTCTACACATGGTTTCATCAACCTTTTTTCCATTGTTGTCTTCATCGAGAATTGTTGTTGGACTCATTGGAGTGCCGATTGACTTTGCATTTTTCATTCCAAACTTTTTGATAAGCTCCTTAGTGTACTTAGTCTGGCTAATGAAAATTCCTTTAGAAGACTGTTTGATTTGAAGTCCGAGAAAGAATGTTAGTTCTCCCATCATGCTCATCTCGAATTCTCCTTTCATGGAATGAGCAAAATCTTCACATAGAGTTAGGACTACCAAAAACAACGTCATCAACATAAATTTGAGTGATAAAATTACCTGAGCTAGATTGCTTAATAAAAAGGGTTGTATCGATAGTACCTCTTTTGAACCCTTAATTTAAGAGAAAAGAACTTAACTTTTCATACCAGACGCGCAGAGCTTGTTTGAGACCATACAAGGCTTTAGTCAGCTTGCATACATAATTAGGAAAGGAGACGTTTGCAAATCCTGGTGGTTGCTTTACATACACTTCTTTAGAGATGTAGCCGTTTAGGAACGCACTTTTAACGTCCATTTGAAATAGTTTGAAACCTTTGTGAGCAGCATAAGTAAGGAATATTCGAATGGATTCAAGTCTTGCTACAAGAGCAAAGGTTTTGTCATAGTCAATTCCTTCTTGTTGGGACTTGAGCAACTAATCTAGCTTTATTTCGAACCACTTGACCAGATTCATTTAATTTATATCTACATACCCATTTAGTTCCAATGATTGAGGAGTTTGAAGGTGTTGGCACCAACTTCCATACTTTGTTTCTTTCAAATTGATCTAGTTCCTCTTTCATAGCATCTATCCAGTATGCATCTTTCAAAGCTTCGTCCACCTTCTTTGGCTCAAGTTGAGAGATGAGAGCCACATGAGATTTTTTCTTCTGGGATCTTCTTGCAGTGATTCCTTCCTGTGGATCTCCTATAATAAATTTGCGAGGATAGCCAGGTTCATCCTTCCATTCATTTGGTGTGTTTGAAGGAATATCTCTTACTACATTGGTCGACTGATCTGTTTGAGATGGTTTGTGAATTTCTACAGATTCTTCAGCTGGTTGAGTTTGTTGATCAGCTGACTCATTTTGATGATCTTTTCCTGCAATGACAGATTTAGGGACGAAAGCAATTTCTTTATCTTCAGGAAGTTTTTCACTTCTTGGACAAGGGTTAGTATCAACAAAAACAACATGAATTTATTCTTCAATGCTGAGAGTTCTTTTATTATAAACTCTATATGCTCTACTTGAAGGAGAGTAACCAAGAAATATACCTTCATCACTTTTAGGATAAAACTTACCCAAATTATCCTTTCCATTGTTGAGAATTGGTCGAATCAGACACCTGCTGATAATATGACAAGTTGTGCTTACAGTTTCTACCCAGAAATGATGAGGTAGGGAATTTTCCACAATCATGGTTCTTGCCATATCCTGTAGGGTTCTATTTTTACGTTCTACCACTCCATTTTATTGCAGAGATCTTGGTGAAGAAAAATTGTGAGAGATTCCTTGATTGTTGCAAAAGTTTTCAAAAGCTCTGCTTTCAAATTCTCCTCCATGATTACTTCTGATAGAAGAGATGTAGTACCCCTTTTCTCGTTGAACCTTCTTACGAAAACTTGAAATCTTTAGAGCATCATCTTTATGGCTTAAAAAAATAACCCAGGTAAATCTAGAAATATCATCTACAATAACAAAAGCATATTTTCTACCACCTATGCTAGTAGTTCTAGTTTTACCAAATAAATCCATATGTAGTAGTTGAATAATTTTTGATTTTGAAAGATGAGTGAATTTGTTTTCCTAGTTGACATGCATCACAAATATGATCTTTTGAAAAATCTAGTTTTGGAAGTCCAATGATGAGATCATGTTTAGAAAGCTTTTGAATAGCATGCATGCTGGCATGACTAAGTTTTCTATGCTAGACCCAAGGATCATCAACTATAGAAGCAAGACAGATTGATCCCCAAGATTATCTAGGTTGCTAATTGTATAAACATTTTTGTCTCTATTACCTGAAAGAATGACTTTACCTGATTCATCTTCTTTGAACCAGCCATGTTTCTTAAAACGAACCTCATAATCACTGTCACATAGTTGACTAATGCTGAGAAGATTGTAGCCGAGTTCATCAACCAAATAGACTTAATCTACATCACATGTTGGGCTTATAGGAACTTTTCCAACACCAATTACATTTCCTTAGGATTTGTCTCCAAATGTAACTGTTCCTCTATCTAGTTTAGTGACTATTTTGAACAATTGTTTGTCACCAGTCAT
Organism: Nicotiana sylvestris; assembly: GCF_000393655.2. NCBI lineage: Eukaryota > Viridiplantae > Streptophyta > Magnoliopsida > Solanales > Solanaceae > Nicotiana > Nicotiana sylvestris. Next base: position 114,348,691 of record NC_091065.1, read on the forward strand.
ATGTCTGGAACACGCGTTGTCGAGATACCATTTTCCTTTTCGATTCTTCTTGCGGTGTTCCTACAAAATAAAATTATTTGTTTTTAGGTACCCAAGCTTGCTTGGATCCTGAAAGATTAGACAGTTGAGTGTTAGTTTGGTTTGAAGATTTTGGTCGCCAGACCCATCTTCTGTTGTCCTTAAATCTGTAGCGATTTGAAGTGTGGCCCTTTTTCCCACAATAAAAACAAGATGGGACTATTTTCAGAATCCTTTTCTGTCCTAATTTTGTTCCTGCATTGGTTAGTATTATGTCCATTCTTACCATAGAAGGAACACCCATGAGATTTCTTCTGTTTGAGACGAACAATTTGCTTTGATTTGACTGAACTATGACTAGTAGATTTCTGCAATCCATTCAATTGTAGTTGAAGTGCATTTACTTCTTCCTATAGCATATCACCTTCAATTTCACAAACTTCTAGCTTCAGAGCCCATTCTTTCTTTTCTCTTTGAATCTTTCTAAGTTCATTTAGAACTCTTTCAATATCTGCAAGAGCAATATCAACGAATTCTTGGAGTTCATAATAGTTAGGGCAATTTAGGGGACGTACCTCACTAGTTCCTTCATCTTCCATGAGACCAAGTTGATCTAGGTCTTTTGCTTCATTTATTCTTATGTTTCCTGAGAACCCACTCTCTCCTGATTCTTCATTGCTATCATCTTCTAAGGCCATGAAGCCCATATTTGCAATTTCTTCATGATTAGATTCTTCTTCATCACTCCAGGCTCCAAAAAACTTCTTCCTTTGAAGATTCCTACTCACCTTCTTTTTTAGTACTGGACAGTCAGCTTGAATGTGTCCATGTTTACCACATTTGTAGCATCTTCCATCATTTTCATTGTTTATCCTTCCCTTTCTGAGAATTTTCTGACTTGTTTATCGAGATCCTAACATTCAAGTGCGACGACTTTTGGCTACCAAATCGTATGTAGACTTCTGAGAATTTTCTGACTTGTTCTCCACTTTTTATTGTTCTACCAAAGGATTTCAGATCTCCAAGAATTTTGCTGAACCTGGAGATCATTTCTTCAGCAGATTCTCTATCCTTCATTTGAAATAGCTCATACTCTCGAACCAATAGATTTATCCTTGTTTCTTTTACTTTGTTTATCCTTTCATATGTGACTTCCAATTTATCCCACATTTCCTTAGCAATTTCATAGCTTGAGATTTTTTCATATTTTTCACCGCTGATAGCATTGTATTACAGATTTTTTGCTTTGGAATTTATAGTTATAATAGCAGCTTGCTCATCGGTTTAATTATCCAAGTCAAGTGGATCAGTGGATACTATAATTTGACCATTTTCGTCTTTCCTTGGGGTAATTGGAAGATTTTCCTTTTTGATCACTCGCCAGACTTTGATGTCATAAAACATGGTGTATGTTTCCATACGCACCTTCCAATGAGAAAAATGTTGTCCATTGAAGTATGGTGGTCGAACATGAGAAGTTCCCTCTTGAAATAGTGCACCAACGACTATGTTTGATCCCATGATCTTTTCCTAACAAGCTGTTATGCAAAGTTTGTGAGCCTTGCTCTGATACCAATTGAAAGTACACAGGGAGGGGAGGGGGGGTGAATTGTGGTCTATTAAAAACTTAGTCGACTAACGGTGATTTTAGTTGTAGTTGACTAGATCGAGAACAGAAGTAAAGTGACAGTAAACAAATAGAGAAAGACACACAACAATTTTATACTGGTTCGGTACTGGTGTGGTACTTACATCCAGTTTCCCTTGGGTCACAATGGTTCCTTTTAGATCTTGAAAGAATTACAATAGGGATGGTTTTGATTCATTCACCACCAACGAAGTACAGTAATAAGTGAATCTTAATAATGACACAACTCTCTTTCGTTTTCTAACTCTTCTTATCTTTTGAGACAGTGATAAACTTTAGATTACAGTATTTAGGCTAAGAAGTAGAGAGACTTAGAAGACAATGTGTGTAGTTGCGCAAGTCTTCCAATTGAGCAAAGAAACCTTCTTATGGAAGAGGAAAATAGTCGTTGAGTCCTTGACTAGAAATAGAGGCACGAGATCTTTTAAAAGGATTTGACCCAAGGGGTGCCTCTTCGAATTCTGCTCTTTGGGAAAGACAAGATTCGATCGTGACTTTCCTTTGTCACAGCTTTACATTTACGAGACAGTCAATCCCTTGACTGAGCTTTAATTGAGGAAGCTGAATATGAAAATAACTCCTTGATTGGAAAACTGATTGCCTTGATTGAGGCCGAGTATATCAGCAGCCTTTTGGTTCCTTCTATAGATCCATTGATTTAGCAATTACACCTTTAGATAGCTTCTCAATGTTTTTCTTTTCCTTTTGATGATTCCTGTGAAATAAAATAGTTGAACATTGTCATCATTGAAACCTTGGAATTTAACTTAACACTTTGATATTCCAAAAGAATTTTTCTTTCAAATGCACAGTGTAACAGAGGCTAGATTTCGGGAAGCGATCTTTATTTCATCAGATCCAAGAGCACTTACTTCCAAAGAATTTTCCAACCCTAGAGTTGTGATGAGCCCAAAGGAATGCAAGAAAATGATCGATTACATCATGAAAACGGAGCACCCTACGGTGAGCATATAAGTTTTCAAGAGACGTATGAAGATGTCATGCTTGCATTCAGATTAGAATGGTCATCCAGTAGAGGACCTTCTCAAAGATATCTTGGAACATCAAAGTTAGATTTAATAGTCTTAGGTGTGTCAATTGTAGGTGCCTGGACACCTGGGATATCTGCGGTCAGTGTTGGTCGTAGTATGGATTTGGTAAGTGACTACAATATTCGATCAGGTTCATTTGTTGTGACTCCTCATGTATTTGGAATTGTTGCAATGCTAAAATCTGTACACCCAGAGTAGAGTTCATATTGATGACTATTTACCCACAAATTGGATAACAATTGAATTAATACGTAGTTTTAAGGATACGTAATATAACTTGGTATAAATTGAGGAGAATAAATTAGTATTAAATAGATGATAAAAGAATAAATGCAAACCACATGACTTGAACAACCTTGGCCTTCGAGTTTAGTCACCCTTGAACTAAATATGTTTCAACTTGCTTATGAACAGAATAAGAAGATAATGAAAGCTAGAAAATGACAGTATATTGCTTAGTATTGCGTGAATATAATGCATTTTACAAATGATCAGACCCCCTTTATATAGTAGGGAAGTCCTACTCTAGATACAATTCTATATGAGGTAAGAAATTTCATGGTTTGCTAATTAATCGGCCTCTTCTTGATACGTGCCGGGATTCGTGTTGTGATCCTCGCCCGATTACGGATATTTCGACTGTTCGTTATTTGGCTCGGTAAGTTTCCTTTGATCTCTATCTTGTTTGATTTCGATCTTGGTCGATCTCGATCTTGATTGGTCTAAGAGCCAAGAGCTCGACAACTTAACTTTGCATCATGGTTCGATATAACTCGAGGCTGAACCTTGGCCTATCATGTTCTAGTCTCGATTAGACATACAAAAGGGCAAAGCCGATTTTGATAGTATACAAATAGTCCCCTCATTTCTAGGAGAGAAGATGATGAGAAACAATATGAAATTTTATCAATCCCATCTTGATGTACCATGACGTAAGTGACGAGCCCGACTATGACATCAGTGACAAGCGGATACTGAAATATCCTGTCAGTTCGGTTACCGAGGCATTAAATTATTGTCATTTAATGGTCGGCCACTGTCGATTTTGAACTGCCACCAGCAAGTTATAAGTACCGCCACCTTCTTCCACTCAAAATTTACGCTAAAAATTTCCCTCATTGTTGTTTCTCTTCAAAAATATCTTTGTCTTGCAACTCTTTCTCCCAAATCTCTTAAATCTTAAGAAAACCGCATATCATCCTAATTCCCTTCTCTTCTACTTTACAATGGCAAAAACTTCTAAAACCATACCGCAAAAGGAGGCTGCCTCTCTTCACGACCTGCCGGCGATGGAGCTACGATGGAATATCACCTTAAGGATTTCATTCCGGGAGGGTGCCCTACTATCGCTGATTTTAGGATTGAAAAGACCTCCTCAGTACCTAGTCGATGTTAACCGGTCTTGAGGTACATATGCACTATAACCGATGATCTCCTTGACAAAGTTAAAGAGGAGTGCCACTGGGTCGATAAACATGTTGTGGTACCTTCGCCCAAGGAGTCGATCACTACCCATATAGATGGTTTCCTAAGTGTTTACACTTACCCTTTCATGTTGGGTCCCTCATACCCTATCATCGTCGCCTTCTGCAAGAGGTATGACATGACTCTTGGCCAAATCCATCCTTCCTTTTGGGGAATAGTGTTTCTCCTCCGATTTTTTGTGAGCAAAATCGAGGGATATCCTTTCACCCTCGATCACATTATGCGCCTTTACGGTCCCCGACTTTATCGAGGAGGGCTAATCAAGCTTGCTCATCGGGCCGTCAATGCCCCGTTCTTGAGCATAGATGAATCTCGCGACCAAGGTGGATGGGCCGATTTGTCCGAATAAGGACTTCGGACCTAATCCCTGCTGCAGACATGTCGTTTCCTGAGAAATGGAATATGAACCGTGAGGTGTACTTTGCCTTTTTAATTTCGGTGTTTTACCTCTTATCTTCTTTCCTCATCTATATTTTTTAGTGTTGCAGCTATGACCATGTGCCGGAGCTAGTCCTTGATCTCAAGCAATGTGTTGAGGACCTGGTGTCACAGAGACCATACTCCGAGAATGCTTGGATGGAGGTCAATGGGAGGCCCATAATCATGGTAATTTTCTTTTTCAGAATGGTTATCGTTTGGGGATTCTTTTTGAGCTTACTCGTCTTTTTTCCTTTGTAGATCTCGGGAAAGATGTAGCATTGAGGCTCCCATCTGACGAAGAAGAAGTCCTTCCCCAACCACCAGTTTCTAAGTAGGCCAAGAGAAGAAGAGAAAAAGGGCTCCGAGTTCTCCGGTCTCGAAAAAGAAAAAACTGGCGAGAAGGCTCTGCAAGCCTAAGGGGGACACCGCTGCTATGCTTTCGGACTCGATCTGCCGATTAAGGGATGAGTCTGAAGAAGAAGAAGAAGAAGAAGAAGGGAAAGATAGTTCCAAATTGGTGACCCGCGTGCGGGCCGGTGCCACCATACGAAAGCCCTCCAAATCGAGGAAGGTTGATGAGGGAGCCTCGGCTGAAGTTCCTAAACCGGAAGGAGTTGACGCCACTCCATCTCAAGCTAAGATGGTCAAGGGAGAAACCAGGGACGAGGCTTCCCAAGTAGCTGAAGATGTCCCAAGGGATGATCTTAGAGTGATTGATATTTCCAAGTCCCCTCAATTTTCGGATGACATGACCCGTGAGGCCAATATGTTGGAAAGTTACTCTTGCGAGGGTCCTCAGGGGGCGGTTGATATCTACGGCTTCATGGTTGGGGTAGATTTTTTCGCTTTGGGAGATGTCACCAGGCTTAGTGACTTACCGGTGCCAAAGAAATCACCATCATCGGGCACTACTGGGTCTTCATCGAGCCCAAAACTGGTGGACTGATTCCCGACCCCAAGTGTTAACCCCGATCGTAAGCGTAACATAATGCTTTCTATCCCGGAGGATTCCCGGGTCTTCCTCACCCTGTGGGGATTACTAGCTACCTTAGATGCTTGGTGACCGAGGAAGACCAAGCCGTGATGAATGAGGCGGGAGACGATTGCCTGTTCAATGAGGCCCAACATGCTCTGAATCGGGTAACTTCGAGGGTTATTCCATTATCTCTTTTAAACTTGGAGTTGTAGGTAATCCTAACATATTCTTCCTTGCTTGTAGGCTTCGGTGTTACATTACAAGGCTTTCCTTCGAATCCGGGAGGAGTGGAGGCTGAGGTTCAGGTCCTCATTGAGGAAAATGATACCTTCAAGCTTCAGGCAGATTTAGTGACAGCTCGGGATGAGCATGCTGAGATGGCCGAGTAGGTATTCCAAGTGCTTCACGATAGTGAAGAAGAATTGGAGATAACAACTAACGATCCGATTCTGCAGGTCCAACAGAGGCTTGAACAAACCCGGGAGCTTCAAAAACAATTAGAGACAATTCGAGCTGAGGCTGAGGAGTTCAACAAAAAATATGGACATCTCAGCCTCGAAAAGGGAAGCTTCCCAAACACAACTGGAGTTGGCCGAGATCCAGCTTTAAGCTGCAAGAGATAACGCCTCGGTGCAAGCCAAGAAAATTGAGGAGCTTCAGTCCCAATTAGCAAACTTGGCCAATGAGCTCGAGGTGACCAAATCTAAGGTGGTCGCGACCAACACCAAGGCCCAAGATAATAGGACCCAAGACAAGGTCGGCGTTGAGGCCATCCAGGTGTAGGCCAAAAGCATGGTGGATCATGCAAAGTGGCAAGCTCGAAGGGAAGCCCTCGAGGGAATCCATACTTAGGGCTTTATATAATGGCCGAGCTCGAGAACGCTAAAGCAGAGGAATCTAGGTCTCGAAAGCTAGCCTTTCCCGAGGAAGACTCAAATAGTTTAAGTGAGTCTGAAAGCGGGAAAGATCCCGAGGGCGAAAATGTTGCCTCCGATGAAGATTAAGCCATTTAGGCCTTTGTATTTTTTGCTTTTGTCACGACCCAAACCGATAGGCCGCGACTGGCACATGGTACCTTACTCAACCGAGTACCAACGTAATATATCTTTCTTATTACATTATATTATACACATGACATACGAGCCTAATAGGGTAACATGATCTTTTATAAACTCAAAACATAGGCCGACAAGGCCGTACAATCTTTCACGTACAATACATATGTCTACAAGCCTCTAAGAGTACATAAATGTCATAAAGGTCGGGATAGAGTCCCGCTATACCAAACAATACACGTCTAAATCATACTAACCAAATAAGCAACTCTAAAGCAAATGGAGCACACCAACATCTTCTGCTGAGCTGATAGCCTACTTGGAGGGCTCTCGACTTATCTAACAGGACCTGCAGGCATGAAACGCAACGTCCCCAAGCAAAAGGGATGTCAGTACGAATAATGTACCGAGTATGTAAGGCACATAAATAAGTACATAAGAGACATGGAAGAAATATAGAGTACATGACTCAACCTGTAAGTTTGAATAACTTTGTAAATCATAAAATACTTTTAGCGTCATGCATATGCATATGAATGTCATGTCGTGCATAGGTACATGTTTCATAACATTATCAGCCTCTGAGGGCATCCCATCATATCATATTGGCCACTGTGGGCAAAATCATCATCGTATACCAGCTGATCAGGTGGTGGTGCGTATATAATGCCATAACCTTTCCCATATCCCATATACATATATATACATAAATATATATGTGTATATAATGCCATTTGAGTACATACATACATATATGCGTATATAACGCTGTTTCAATCATATTTCAGCTACTGTAGGCAACATCATCATCATATACCAGCTGATCAGGTGGTGGTGCGTATATAACGCCATAACCTTTTCCCATATCTAATATACATATATTTACATATATACGCGTATATAACGCCATTTGGTCATGGGTCAATGCACATGAATGCAATGCATGAAAAGTACGTCAATAAAATCATTCGAAATGTCATAAGACCATTTTTCTTCTGAGTAATATCATAAAGTAAACTCTTTTCAACTTTCGTATTTTTCTGAGACCCATGAACAAATGATAAAATATTATGGCACGTGAAAATTCAAGAACATAGATATCTCTGATACTTCTATGAATAGAGTCATTAATGGAATTTGTGCATTTGCACGTTTTGTTCGTATCGTATGGATCATGCCAAAAGAAAGAAGGGATAGCCTTAACATACCTGAGTCGATTCTCTTATCAATTCCTCTAACACCGTTGCTTGCTACAACGCGTAACGGCGGATCAGAGCAGGGAAAATTACAATAGCCACCCTATTATGAACAGGAGCGAAAGTTGAAGAGCTCTTGCAAAAAGTTTACAGCTGCACGGGGATGGATAAGATGATGTAAGAGCAATATGCTTCACAGAGAAGTCTTAATATATGAAACTAACTGAAGGAAGCAATGAGGGAAAGTGTGGAAGGCAACATTAATGTGACAAAGAATGTTGCATTTTCACGCAGTGCAGCATAGAATATAATCGTCATAGGTGATAATCTGAGGAATAGAAGAGAATTACGGTGAGTTGGTGTTGTGGGTAAACAATGCCACAACGATACACAAACCAACTTGTATTGCATTTTTGTATGATAATCCATGTGTCCAAATTGTATATACCACCACCTTCTTAAGGTCATGAGTAGATGGCATTTGCTGCCAAATTTTCATACTTCCACGTGGGTTGTCCCCTTAACACTTATCCAAATCTCACTTAATTAATTAGGTAATGTCCTGTTACCCGGTAATTAATCAATTACCCGCAAAATTGAGAATTATTCCCACTTACTTAAAATATTACTCACTTTTCACATACCTTATATACCTTACTATTATGGTCATGTGGTGCCTTGTATGGTATTAGTCCATAAATACCGAGTATTTTAGCTCGAGCCGTATTTTATCCCAACATGCCAAACTTGGATGAAAATTCACTTTCTTTGACTTGCTCCCCATTTCAATTTTTACTAATCACTTGTGAAATAACATAATCGTTATAATCTCCAAATAATCTTTTACTTGGATTGATGTCAATTACCTTACGACAAATTTCACGTAAAATACTTCAGGGTGCAACATCGTCGTAACTTAATACTACGAAACGTGATATTGACGTAATATTGCAGGGTGTAACATCATTCCCCCCTTTGGAATATTCGTCCTCGAATGTTGACTAAAGCTCTTATCATTTTCATAACTTATATCTTCTGAATACTTTAGAACTTCCCTTGCCATCTAGGCAACTATTCTGTGAATAAGTTCAAAGTCCAAGGCATCCCCCTTTAGGCCTCCTTCTCACCCCACAATTTGTAGTCGGAATCCTTCCAATCTCGTAACTGTTGCTGCCTTTCATCATGCAGCCTATACAATTTTGACTCTGTAAGTGTGCCCAATCTCTAGGCTTTATATGTAGAGCTTGATAAGATGTCCCTTTGGACATCTATGAGTATATTGAAGTTCTTTGCTCGGTACTTGTTGAATTCACGAATATTTATCTCATCGCATAGGTCCGTTCAGCCATACGTATGAATTTACTGCCATAATTCTTACTTTAATTTATCGTTACTGAGGTCTGCTACCAAATCCCAACTTGCTCTCGTTGCTTATTCCATATGTATAAATTTAAGTCCTTGAATGCTCCTCATTACTGCTCATCTTTAGAATGACGGCCTAATCTCACCTCATACTTTGTGACTTTTGTCCATCCATTGTTGATTCACCTCAATATTGATCTATAATATACCACTGATAACTTGAAGCTTCTTATGCAATACTTTGCCACTAGGGCTTACGTTATATCAAGGAATATTCGAAGTAAGTTTCCTGATCCACTTAGCGATGATATTGTACTGCAATAACCGTATTCTATAACATCCTAAGGTGATTCTCTTACGTGGGTATTTTAATCCTGTACAATTCATGAATCCCTTTTCTTTTACCTTTTTGTTTTCCAAATCATTACTCAATCGAAGGCCCAAACGTCATCCTTTATCTATCTCAATTACACCTCATTCTGCCACCAGGGCAGCATCCCATCTCTTTTAAATGCTACTAGTCTTAGACTCATTTAAGTTCATTCAAGCTAAATTGAGCTTTCTATAACTTAGAGGAACCATCATCTCCTTTGTTTTCACGGGCTTATTCCGAGGACTTATCCATTTTCGTCACCTTCTCACTTGCCCTCTTCTTATAATTACTTCTGTCTTTATAAAACCTTGTCGTTCTATCATACTTTAGCTTGCGACCGGCTTCCTTATGCTTTTCTGGAACATCGAGACATCACATCGTCTCTACTCTTCTTTTACTCTTTAATTAGACCTTTCGGTACTTAGAAACCATAGGCTAGAAGGTATGCCACTGACGATGCTGTTATCATTCCTAAATACTGAATCTCAGCGCTTATAGTTTTTTACCTGAAGTATGGACCATTCTCACCCTTCTATAAATGAGTATTTCGTACGGTGTTCACCTTTACCTTACTTACATTAAAATCTCGTATCATATCTTCTATTTCTCTCATGACCTCCCTTCCACCTAGGTGTAATTTACGTCCATAACTTGAAGCTCTATTATAATGCTTGCACTTCTGGTATATACACAATCCCGTGGGAGTTTCGTACTGACTTCTTATGAGGCTGGTACTTCTTCTAACTGGCTTCCTTATAGAGCCACTATAGATTATGGTTGTTGTGTTATTTCTCTTGAACATCTGATATTAAGAGTGATTCTGTCATGTTCTCCAGCACAACTTCTATAATTTTTCTAGGTCCAATAATCAGACTCCTGATTTACATAGGTGATGTAATTCTTTAGTTTCCTCTTCCTTCTAATCAACCTTTATGCTGGCTTAAGTTATCTTCCAATCTGCGGCTCATGATATTAGTTATTACTTTAGCCCTCCATGGACGCTATGGAATATCCATGACACAATCTTCTAACTATTCATTCCTTTGTCTATGCCCTGGGCTTAATTCTTCTTTTTAACTTATATCGGAGTCTTCTATGGCTGTATGATTGTCAAAAAATATAATTCTCCAAAATCTTGAGTGTATCCATAACGTCTAACTCTGGATCATTGATCGAATAATTCCTTTCATTCTATCTCATCTTTCTTTAAACGTGTGCAATTACTTTTCCTGGTCTTTCTGCCATTTGTTACGTGCATACTTAACTCATCCTAGTTCCCACACATGCCAGAATTTTTGTGCAACTCATATAGTCTCGATTATTACCTTCGATCTTTTTCCCCATTCATTAGCCACGGTAGGTGCCACTTTCTTTTGGAGGGCATACAACTTTTGTTGTGAGACTATTTTTACATGACCATTTCTTCATTAGGTCATTATGCTTAGGTTGAAGCGTTCTTCCTTATTTCCTCAGCTAGTCCTTCACTATAGTACTTAGGGAGGATCCTCTGACTCTTGTAAAGATGCGAGCTTATTATATCATGTACTCGACGGACCTTCTACTGTCCTTCCTTGCATATACTTATCCATAGTTACTTATCTCCATGCCCTTGTGCTTGTGGGGTTGAGTCTAGACTAATATTTTGACCGTCTTCCTAGTGGCACTCTTTTTTTATTTCTGTCATACTCATACAGTACCTTTTTAACTTCTCCAACTCATATATGAATATATCTCAAGTATTACAATGTCATAACTGCGGGGCTGAATTCTCCATGTTGGGGTTTACTATATTTATCTTGCATGATCTGTTGATTTGTCTATAACTTCTTGTCTAGTCGTGACTAGGCTCTTCTTGAATCAACTACTAACTACTCGTTGACCCATTATCATGTCAATATTCCGTGAAATCTTTCTTGGGTTATTTTCTTTGTCTTAACTTATGTCTCGCACTGACTCCTTTTCTATCAAAAACATCCTGGGCAGGAACCCTTACTTCCTTTTCTTGGTGCCGTGCTTACATAATGTTCTGGGATCATAGCATATTTGTAAAATTTGAATAAGTACAATCTCATCCCTTTCTTATTCTTATCACATTCTTCCTTTATCATTCCATAGTTACTAGATCCACTTAATTCTGACTTAATACCACACCATTACATATTTCCCCCTTTAGGGGTGTACTAAGAGTTGGAGCTACGACGACCTGCCTATAGATGTTTTACCTTTTTATCTTTGGCGTCATCTTACATCATCGATGACCCTTACTCGCCTTGTGATAATCCTTATGTACCAAGGATAACAAAATTTCCTCATTAATTTCTATTATTATGGGGTCAACTTTTCCTTCTGGTAGTCGTGTTAGAGTCACAAACTTATTTCTCAAAGTGACGATATGACTTTATGGCCTATACTATTTTGTTGTCTCAAGGCTTGTCACCTCTTGTATTTCCCTTCACTTGACTATAAACTCTGTAATATTGTCATTTTTTTCTTTTGATCTACCGTTGTCATTCATGTATCACATCTTACTCATAATGCTTTATTAACTCTCTTCTTATTTTCTTGCTAACATTTCTGTCAATCACTTTATTCTGAAAACTCGAACAAGACATTCTTTTGCCTTTAGCTTCCCTTTGCTCCCTCCATTGGCTCTTCAAGTTACTTAACATTCTCACTTTACTAGGGACACGAGCCACACTAAGGTAATATGTATCCCTTCAAAGCTTAGAGTGCATGTCTTTGTAGTACTCATATCTAGTTACACTATTTTAAAGTGTACCATCTGGGTGTCTCACAAGGAGATCTATTAGCACATTTGCAATATCCTTCGGAAATGTCAACTGACACAAACAACTCATCCATCCTATCTTCTTATACTACTTCTATTAACCCTCATAGGGCATATCTCGAATGGGTGCGACCAATTGTATATACCTCTGTTACTATTGAATATAACTCAAAAAGCTTATGTTCCTATACCTCAATTATAAACGTTGTTAACCTTCATTAACTAGGTGCCTCACACCCTTCTTCATCTTGCTTCTTTTACTTGCTGAAACTTGTATCTACCTTTCGATTCTCTTGTTCCTTTTTACCGTAAGAGTGGATAGGCATTCTTGCCTTTGGAATCTTTATCAAAAAACTTACACATCTTAGTATACATATGATTTGCCGAATACCTCATATTTATTCATCATAAGCATGATGCAAAAATGGAGTTCCTCTGACTCAACTCTTCCAAAACAATCTCTCTTTCCAACCTTCTTTCCAGATATAGGTATCATCTTATTACGATTAGGATTTAGGAATTTGAATTCCTATGACTGAGCTCTACCACACGATATAGAGTAAGACGAAAGAGTGACAATCTTAAATGCCTTGTAGCCTCCTGCTTATAAGTGTGGTGCACGACACACCCATAAACAAGACTTTACTAGACACGGCTTATAGACTCCCTAGGACAGAACTGCTTTGATACCACTTTTGTCCCGACCCAAACCAATGGGATGAGCATCCGGTAACTTACTCAACCGAGTATCAACGTAACATATCTTTCTTATTACATTATCATATACACATGACATGCGGGCCTAATAGGGCAACATGATCTTTTATAAACTCAAAACATAGGCCGACAAGGCTGTACAATCTTTCACGTACAATACATATGTCTACAAGCCTCTAAGAGTACATAAATGTCATAAAGGTCGGGATAGAGTCCCACCATACCAAACAATACACGTCTAAATCATACTAACCAAATAAGCAACTCCGAAGCAAATGGAGCGCATCAACATCTTCCGTTGAGTTGATAGCCTACTTGGAAGGCTCTCGACTTGTCTATCGAGACCTGCGAGCATGAAATGCAACGTCCCCAAGCAAAAGGGACGTCAGTACGAATAATGTACCGAGTATGTAAGGCATATAAATAAGTACATAAGAGACATAGAAGAAATATAGAGTACATGACTCAACCTGTAAGTTTGAATAACTTTGTAAATCATAAAATACTTTTAGCATCATGCATATGCATATGAATGTCATGTCGTGCATAGGTACATGTTTCATAACATTATCAGCCTCTGAGGGCATCCCATCATATCATATCGGCCACTGTGGGCAAAATTATCATCGTATACCAGCTGATCAGGTGGTGGTGTGTATATAATGCCATAACCTTTCCCATATCTCATATACATATATATACATACATATATACGCGTGTATAATGCCGTTTGAGTACATACATATATATGCTTATATAACGCCGTTTGAATCATATTTTAGCCACTGTGGGCAACATCATCATATATACCAGCTGATCAGATGGTGGTGCGTATATAATGCCATAACCTTTTCCCATATCCAATATCCATATATTTACATATATACACGTATATAATGCCATCTGGTTATGGTTCAATGCACATGAATGCAATGCATGAAAAGTACGTCAATAAAATCATTCGGAATGTCATAAGACCATTTTTCCTCTGACTAATATCATAAAGTAAACTCTTTTCAACTTTCGTATTTTTCTGAGACCCATGAACAAATAATAAAATATTATGGCACATGAAAATTCAAGAACATAGATATCTCTAATACTTCTATGAATAGAGTCATTAATGGAATTTGTGCATTTGAATGTTTCGTTCGTATCGTATGGATCATGCCAAAAGAAAGAAGGGATAGCCTTAACATACATGAGTCGATTCTCTTATCAATTCCTCTAATACCGTTGATTGCTACAATGCGTAACGGCGGATCAAAGTAGGGAAAATTGCAATAGCCAACCTATTATGAACATGAGCGAAAGTTGAAGAGCTCTTGCAAAAAGTTTACAGCTGCACGGGGATGGATTAGATGATGTAAGAGCAATATGCTTCACCGAGAAGTCTTATTATATGAAACTAACTGAATGAAGCAACAAGGGGAAGTGTGGAAGGCAACATTAAGGTGACAAAGAAAGTTGTGTTTTCACGCAGTGCAACATAGAATACAATCGTCATAGGTGATAATCTGAGGAATAGAGGAGAATTACGGTGAGTTGGTGTTGTGGGTAAACAATGCCACAACGATACACAAACCAACTTGTATTGCATTTTGTATGATAATCCATGTGTCCAAATTGTATATACCACCACCTTCTTAAGGTCATGAGTAGATGGCATTTGCTGCCAAATTTTCATACTTCCACGTGGGTTGTCCCCCTAACACTTATCCAAATCTCACTTAATTAATTAGGTAATGTCTCGTTACCCGGTAATTAATTAATTACCCGCAAAATTGAGAATTATTCCCACTTACTTAAAATATTACTCACTTTTCACATACGTTATATACCTTACTATTATGGTCATGTGGTACCTTGTATGGTACTAGTCCATAAATACCGAGTATTTTAGCTCGAGCCGTATTTTATCCCAACATGTCAAACTTGGATGAAAAGACACTTTCTTTGACTTGCTCCCCGTTTCAATTTTTCCTAATCACTTGTGAAATAGCATAATCGTTATAATCTCCAAATAATCTTTTACTTGGACTGATGTCAATTACCTTACGACAAATTTCACGTACAATACTTCAGGGTGCAACATCGCCGTAACTTAATACTACGAAACGTGATATTGACGTAATATTGCAGGGTGTAACAGCTTTCCCCTTGCATCTTTTTTAGGCCATTGTAATTTTTTCGAATTAAGCCATTTTGGGTTTTGTAAAGATCATTGTGTAAATATATACAAGGCTTTTGTTCCTTTTGGCTTTCGAATTTTTCATTTGCTTTATTACTTGAATTCACAAAGGTCGGGATGCCATAAAATAACTTGGGTTTTGTAAGTTCGAACAACCTTGCCTTTACATTATTTTTGTTTTTGAGTCATCTTGGAGGTTCGAGGTTATCGGGAACCTTCTCCAAAGTAAGTAACTCAGACCATAGTTTGTCAAGGGTAGCCTTTAAAACCGGTTATGAAAATTTTGAAGGCCTATTTTTTGTTACGGTTCTCGGACGTCTCCGAGCTATATTAATACGGTCGTAGCCTTTTAATTCGGGTGTAGCCCAGTGAGCTTGCTTTCCCAAGTTATCCAGGCTTGCGTAAGATAACAGTCCCCAAGTGGGTATGGTCATGGACTTTAAAATTCAGGGGTTGCCTAAGAGGTCTTATGCCCCCAATGCTCAATAGTTCGATCTGTTCGAGTTTATTTTCGGACGGCATTCCCCAAGTGTGGGAGTGATCATCCGAACTCTGGTCATAATCGTCCCTTGAGCTCGGTTCCATAAGAGATTGAAAGTACGAAATTGTAAAGTAGAAAAAAAATTTCTAAGATATAAGATAATTGTAAGAAAAATACTTTTCTTTATTCTTGTAAAAAATGGTTACACATGCGTACATATTTTATGCCAGGGCTCGAGCAACCTATGTGGTAACGGTTTGTTTGACCGTTTGGCCCTTACAATAAATCTTACCTATCAAGACTCTGCTATTATAAAGTAATTTCCTCGCAAAAATTGACATCCGAGGGCAATGCCCACCACTATTTGAGGTTGATTGTAGAGGAATCTCGAATACTGTTAGTGCTGTCTTTGACACCAATTTTATTTATAATACTCCCCCTTGAATATCTATTCAACAGATAATGTGCCTCGTTAAAATCTTAACTAAAATAAATCCAGTGGGAAAAAAATCTAGAGAAGAAAAAAGAGTACACATGTTTAGAAATACGCCTTTTAGTTGCCTCGTTAAAAACCTTGCAAGGAAAACCCATTAGGACAAAACCTTGTAAGGAAAAAAGAGTACAACACATATTAACTCTCCCCTGATGAGAGCATCAATTCACATTCTAATCATGTGTATCATCTTCAAATGATCGTTGACAGAGATTTGATAAACAAATAAACCATATTAACTTGAATGAATATGTTGAACCTTGAAATCATCATTCTTGATAGATATATAATGTCGTGGAATGGCCTTTTCAATATCTCCATATAGGCAAAACAATTTGCTATCACATCATTGTCACACCTCCTTTTTCCGCGCCCGAGGGCGCAGGGGGAGTTTTTTCCAATTAAAGGACAATCGAAACGGGATTTATTTATTTATTTCAGAGTCGCCACTTGGGAGATTTAAGGTGTCCCAAGTCACCAATTTTAATCCCGAATCGAGGAAATAATGACTCTATATTATAGTCTGCGTACCAGAAATCCGGATAAGGAATTCTGTTAACCCGGGAGAAGGTGTTAGGCATTCCCGAGTTCCGTGGTTCTAGCACGGTCGCTCAACTGTTATATTTGGCTTGATTATCTGATTTTTGTACATGTTAAACATATGTGCAAGTTTTAAACTCTTGACCGCTATTATTATTATTTTACGAGGATTGCAACGTCGTGAAAATATACCTCGAACCACGTTACATCAATGCACCCGTGGTTATTGATATATCTCGACTCGGTTGAGATTTGGATTTGGGTCACATAAATGTGCACCCGAATTAAGAAAAATAGATTATTTAAGACGCGCCTAAAGCAACTAACGTATGGTTGTTTTGGGGAAGGCCGTAAAATTTGCTAAACGGCATGTCCCGAATTCTAAGTATTTTTAATATATATGCATTTAGAGGGCCCCGCAGCTTCTACATTTTTGTTTGTCGAGGCTCGTCTCATTTATTATTAAAAGGAATTTACAACGTCATGGAAATGCATCTCGGGCCACGCCACAATCAATGCGCCCGTAACTAAAGACATATTTCGACTCCGTTGAGATTTGGATTTGGGTCACATAAATGTGCACCCGAGTTTAGGGAGATAACATTATTAAAGGCGCGCCTAAAGCAACTAGCGCATTATTATTTTTGGGTAGGGCCGTGAAATTTGCTAAACGACCCATCCCGGAATCTAAGTATTTAATACATATTAACAATGCTAAACCTTACGGCTTCTTTACAACTACAATCTCATAACTTGTCAAATCATAAAAGAAGTTAAGCGAATGAGTGTTTCGGGCGTAGCAACAACAGGTACTAATACTAATTTTGTCCAAATAAACTAAGACAACAATAACATAACACATTGAACGTAAATAATAACAATACTAATCTTGGGACTACTAATACAACTAAATCAAATGACGTCAAGTAATCAATAATAACATAACACAAAATGAACCAAAATGCAGACAATGAAACATAGGCAGAAAATTTCCATACCAATTTTTATATCGCGTCTCAAACATTCAACGTAAAGTTAATTTATCTAATACATCGAGGTTTACTAACCTTTGCACCTCGACAAACTCAGAGCGACAAACACGATTCCGACGGAACTCAAACCGGACCTTTCTGAACGAAGAACAACGACGAAACCTCGGAACAAACTCGACGCACCGGACCTCGACTCAACCTTTGGACCTTGGACTGGAACTCGACCTCAACACAAGGTCGAGCAGTTCACCTCCATGAACTCCGGCTCAGCTAGTGGCGTGAAGCTGACGGACTGTTTAGTCGACGATTGTGGGGGTCGACGGGCAGTGTTCAATGGCTGGATTATGGTGGTTTGGACAGTAGGGTGATGGTGTTGCGACGTGAGGGAGTAGAAGAACGTAACGACAGCGATGCCACTGCTGTTTTTTCTTCTGGTGGTTGACGGGGAGGGCTACTAGGGTTTTGCTAAGTTTTTTTTTTTTTTTTTTGTGAGGAAGAAGGCGACGGGGAGCTGGTTGCGACGAGGGGGAGCTGGTTGCGACGGGCCTGTTTGGTGGTCTGTTTGGTGCTGGTGTTTGGTTGGTGGTGTTCGTTGGTTGTTTGGTCGTGACTGGTGTGGTCGCAACGGGGGTGATGGAGCTGGGCGTCGTTGACGGAGGTTTCGGGTAGTAGGGGTGTTGGTCCGGTGGTTTTCCGGCGTTGATGGAGGTTTTGGGCGTGGAGGTGACGGTTTCTGCTCGGGGGAAGTATGGTTTTCTTTGTTTTTTTAAAGAAGATGGAGGAACAGTCGTTCTTCCTCCTTTCTCTGGTTTACTCACCTCTTTCTTTTAAGAAGAAAGAGGAACAGTAGATGTTCCTTTCAAAATTTCAAAATCTCCCGTTTTTTTTCAACTTTTTCCCCAAAAGTCCTTTTGTTGGTCCCCGTGTTTTGTAACATGCCCATGAAAATGAGCCCCACGCGTGGTGGGGTTCGAGGCATATGTCCCCCACGCGTGGTGGGGTTCCCCATGTGTCCTGGACACTGTTTATTAAGGGCTAGGTCCGAAAATTAGGCCTAAAACCGGGTGGTTTAAACCCGAATATTATTCTTTTGCCAGGACCCGAGAAATAGGAACACGTTGCTTAACTAGTCCTATGTAAGCAAAATAACTACCAAAAATAAGACTAGTATTTAAACAAAACTATATCTTTTTGAATATTTTTTCAAGATTTAAAATAGCTACAAAATATTAATGAAACTATATTTTTTTTGTAATTTTTGTTTTAAATATTAAGATAAAATATGAGGTAATATTTTTTGTATTTTTCAAAGTTAAAATGACTATAGGATATTAATAAAACTATTTTTTTTTGTAATTTTCGTTCTTTAATAAAGGTAAAAATATGAAGTAATATTTTTGTATTTTTCAAAATTATAATGACTGCAAACATTAATAGAACTATATTATTTTTTTTTGTTGTGATTTTCGAATTTATATAAAGTACCAACATAAAGTACAATTTTTGTATTTTTCAAGTTTATGAGAGATACATAAACTAAAATTTATATATATATTTTTGAAATTTTCTTTTGCAACGAAATAAAGTAAAAATAGTTAAAATAGCTATATTGGACCCAATTTCACATATTCACGCTAAAAATGTGAAAATTCTCGGGGAGGGTCAAAAATCACGTGCTTACAGCTGCCCCTCTTTGACTGGAAACACGAAGAGTTTTCCGACAAAGAACGACTAGACGTGTTTTTGACCCGACCATTACTTGGACGGACTACACTTAAGGAAAGGGAGGGAATGTGACCGAGCCCTGGTATCTGAGCTGCCTACATATCCTTGGTTATACAGGAATCAGGCCACGTGTAGTTCGGGATGAGAGAGATAGTGAAGTGTACCGAGGTGAAGAGCCGATCGAGGTGCCGTTCCGTTGAGGTTCCGGTCCGCGGTCCTGTCATTACAACAAAAATGAAAACTGAAAAAGACTAACTAAGCCTATCAGCTACTAGTTACAAGGATTCCTATCTCCTAAGTCTTCTGAAACTTGGTCTTGAGTCTTGAATGGTGCTTCATACAGACTTTGGATCTGAACCTTGATACTTGCTAGTTGTAGGTGCTAGTTCTTGAGCAGACCACATTTGTTCTCCACTTCCGTAATTTCTCTTTTTTGTTTTTCTCTTTTCTTGTTCTTCTTCTCTTTTTTTTTTTTTCTTTTTTTGGTGACCAGCTTCTGTTGATCATCCCAGACTATTGATTCGCGTTCTTGAGGCGAGCTTCTAACTTGGATTGAATGCTGGGGATTTCTGTTGTAATCCTTCTGCTTTCCAGTGGGTCACTGCTTGATCTTTGACAGGCGGACTCCTGACTTCTTCGATCTTTGACATACCACAAACTCCGTTCTACAGGCGGGTCCCTGACAATCAAAACAAACAAAACAAACAAAATTTCCTAACCCAGTTTGCACTGGGGAGGTTTGTGAGTCGTTAGCAAAATCGTAGCTCACTTACACTACTGATGCAATGATGAGAGTAAACTAAAGACTAGGCTAGGATGTGCATCTCCTATGAGTAAAACCAAAACTCTTGCTAGCAAATGTGTCTGCTAAAATAAAAACCTCAATGACTCAAACTAGAAAGTGTGTCTTCTATGGTTGAATCGGAATGAGCTAAACTAGGAAGTGCGTCTCCTAAGGGTGAAAACTTCAGTGACTAGAACTAGGAAGTGCGTTTCCTATGAATAAAATCTCGATTAGGAAGTGCGTCTCCTACGGGTAAACTTCAAAAACTGGACTAG